>NC_036863.1:1343920-1344188 GCF_002910315.2 Salvelinus sp. IW2-2015
CTAGTACATTACCCATTCAGAGCACACCATCCCTTTCACTTGTCTTGTGACTGCCTTAGGAGGCATGCAGTGCAGTGATTATGAATGAAAGCTGTGGTCCCTCTCTCCCTCCCGTTTCCTTCCCCCCCACCTTCCCAAGACATCACTCTGCTGCTGATACTGTGTGAAATCATTCGCACGGCAAAGCCAAGGGTTACACAAATTACGTTGATGAGAACTTCTCTGCAACGTGTGTGTGTGTGCGCATGCGTGCGTGCGTGCGCGATAC
>NC_036863.1:1350608-1409229 GCF_002910315.2 Salvelinus sp. IW2-2015
TCTCCCAGTGACTGGTGGAAAGCAGACTGAACCAGGTTTTCCTCTAGGATTTTGCCTGTGATTAGCTCCATTCCGTTTCTTTTTTATCCTGAAAAACTCCCCAGTCCTTAATGATKACAAGCATACCCATTACAWGCAGCCWCCACYRTGCTTGAAAATATGAAGAGTGGTACTCAGTGATGTGTTGTATTGGATTTGCCCCAAACATAACACTTTSKATTCAGGACAAAACGTGAATCGCTTTGCCAATTTTTTTGCAGTATTACTTGAGTGCCTTGTTGCCAACAGGATGCATGTTTTGTAATATTTTTTCTCTGTACAGGCTTCCTTCTTTTCACTCTGTCATTTAGGTTAGTATTGTGGAGTAACTACAATGTTGTTGATCCATCCTCAGTTGTTTTCTCCTATCACAGCCATTAAACTCTGTTTTAAAAAGTTACCAGTGGCTTCAAGGTGAAATCCCTGAGCGGTTTCCTTCCTCTCCGGCAACTGAGTTAGGAAAGATCTTTGTAGTTACTGGGTGTATTGATACACCATCCAAAGCATACAAAGAAAAAGGGGTGCTCAACAACAAATGACAAATCACATGAACGACTTACCAAGGAAAAACTTCCAAAAGGACTAATTCAAGGTACAATGGAGTTGGAGCACTCAAACAAGTCAGAGATTGATTTCTTATTGCTCACTTTAATTCACCGACCAGGATGCGAACAAGTGACGGACGTTTCTACGTCAAGCTAACGTCAGTGTCCTGACCATTGCACTTAGCTCTTATTTATAGCCTAGTGGCTCATTGAGACAATAATATAAACAAATTATAATATGTTTCAAGGTAAATGGCAAATTACAGCACTAAAATAAATATAACATTTGCGTCTCATTAATCAATAGAGACACCCCAACCCCCCAAAAAACCATGAAGGCAACAACATTATAGAAACAAGGAAATAAATCATCATATAGCCCCATCCACAGTGCCTACGAGTACTGCCAGAATGGCTCTGTTTTAGTTTACGTGCGATATCATAAACGCAACAAGTTCAAAGATTTTACCGAGTTACAGTTCATATGAAGAAAATCAGTCAACTGAAATAAATTCATTAGGCCCTAAATCTATGGATTTCACAAGACTGGGCAGGGGCGCAGGCATAGGTGGGCCTGGGAGGGTATAGGCCCACCCACTTGGGAACCAGGCCCAGCCAATTAAAAATAGTTTTCCCCCAAAAAAGGGCTTTATTAACAGACAGAAATACTCCTCAGCCGTCAGAACGAGGCTCTCCACTACCTGTTGTTCTTGCAGTAATGATTCCTTCAGAATGTTTTCAAAATGTATCTGTAGATAGTAGCCAAATAGCCTCGGTCTAGAAATTAACATTAAACTATCTGGCAACAGCTCTGGTGGACATTCCTGCAGTCAGCATGCCAAAAGTGTGCAAAGCTGTCTTCAAGGCAAAAGGTGGCTACTTTGAAGAACCTAAAATATATTTTGATTTGTTTAACAGTCTTTTGTGTTATTTCATAGTTTTGATGACTTCACTACTATTCTACGATGTAGAAAATAGTACAAATAAAGAAAAACCCTTGAATGAGTAGGTGTGTCCAAACGTTTGATTGGTACGGTGTGGGGTGTGGGGTACAGAGATGAGGTAGCCGTTCAAAAATCATGTTAAACAATATTACTGCACACAGAGTGAGTCCACGCAACTTTATTCTGTGAATTTTAAAGCCACTTTTTACCCCTGAACTTATTTAAGCTTGTCATAACAAAGGGGTTGATCAGTTACTTTATTGACTCAAGACATTATGGAGTATAGTGTGTAGATCAGTGACAAAAAACAACAACATTTAATCCATTTAAAAATCAGGCTGTAATACAACAAACTGTGTGAACACTTTCTGAAGGCACTGTGTGTGTGTGTGTGTGTGTGTGTGTGTGTGTGTGTGTGTGTGTGTGTGTGTGTAACTTAGTTTTGATTGACGTTTCCAGCCCTGGAAATGGGGCATAGGGCCATATACCTGTGTGTGTGTGTGTGTGTGTGTTTTTGGTATGGGCCAGAATGCAGGGTGAAACAAAGAAAAATACTTTCACACTGAAAAACACCTGTCTGTCCCTCACCCTGTACTCACCGGCAATCTCTACAACGTCCCCAGGGACTATTTCCCGGGCTTTGACCCTCTGGACAGCCTTGCGGTTCATGCGGTACACCTTGGCTATCTCTGGCTCGTACTCCTTCAGCGCCTCGATGGCGTTCTCCGCGTTCCTCTCCTGGACCACACAGAGGCAGGTTCAGTACCAACACAGAGGCCAAAAGGTCCAAGCTGAATTGCAGCCCCATTTCGTACCACGCTGAAGTGTTTTGTGTATTTCTGTCACTTTGGAATGAACACCTACTAGAAAAGGCAATGGCTATAAACGGAACATTCAACGCATAGACTGACCTTACCCAGTGCTCGCTCACTCAGCTGTCAATGTGTCCTCCAAACCCCACTTTATCACATCTGCTCTATCTATCCCTCTACCTCATTCTACCCATCCCTCTACCTCATTCTACCCANATCCCTCTACCTCATTCTACCCATCCCTCTACCTCATTCTACCCATCCCTCTACCTCATTCTACCCATCCCTCTACCTCATTCTACCCATCCCTCCTCATTCTACCCATCCCTCCAAGGTCAAAGTGCTATATTCAGAGACCAATTCTGATTAGGCTGCAGTTCATGGTCTTCAATTAACACTGACCCGTTTCTGTCTGCAGGTCTACAGAGTGAAATGAACAAAGACAGTAAGTGATCGCTCTGACTGAAATACCTACAGAACTAGCATTTACATCATCAATGGCTTGTTTTACTGGCGCCTCTAGAAGCACCATGTACATTGCCACGTGTATATACACCGGGCAATTTAAAAGCTTGGCCTTGGCTCCATGGTTTCCATGTTTCAGTAGATACAGCTTTACTATCCAACCCATCAATAAAAGCCCTGCTGTCACGTATGAAGGTCGAAAGCAGAACACAAGTTATGGTTCTGTATAGATGACTCGTGACATAATGTCTTCACCCTAAGGTGACACACCATATAATATCCTGCATGTCAGCACCATCTCCTGACACATGATCGGGTGAACGAACACACACAAGAGAGAGACACTCACCTGCCAGACTCCGATCACAGCGTTAGCGATGAGGATGAGCAGGATGACGATGGGTTCCACGAAGGCTGTGATGGTCTCCTCCCCCTCCTCAAACAGAGCTAGCACCTGGAGGGGGGGGGCGGGGCAACATAATACAGAGTTAATAGAACAGTGTTTTCTCCTCCACAGTGAGTATTGAGCAGTGAGGAGGATCGGAGCGGGGCACAGCAGATCAGCGGCTCAAGCCTCGGTCGATAGCTCATCATTCACGACCGTTTGGGTCCCGCAAATCTACCCTTCACTTCACTCTGCTCTGTGTAGAGAATATTGAAGGAGAAAAACTCGTTCTGATCTGTCCTTTCATTCAGCCATCTAGCCAGTTGACACTGTTTTCCATTAGCGCCGTCTGTCGGCTAATCGGCCGGTTACAGACTAATTTTCAGCCGGCTACTTCTTCCACTTCATATAAAAAAAAWATATATATWTTTTTTTAAGACCACTTTTCATGTAAAAGTATCAATTTGCAAGTCCATCGAGCGCTCACCCACTAAAATGAATGATATGCATATTCTAGCGATCTATTGATAGGAAAGGCGCCCGTCAGTCACAAAGCCAGCGATGACAGGGAACCCCTTTGTTATGGCCATCTGTCGGCACAATTTTGGTCGATACAATGTGTGTGTGTGCTGTGGTTGGGTTGCAGTCAAATTCCACAGTAGGCTATTTACTGTGCTTTAATTGACAATTGAACAGCAAGTTTATAAAATGTGTTGAAGTGACTGAATAAAGTCAATCAATCATAAAGTTATGCAACGTTGTTATATGACGATGGTATCGCGTCGGGACAAATAAACCAAAGGATTTTCTAGGTTTTCCTTCCCTAGGATGTCGGTGCTTGCCAGACGGTGACGCTAAAGTGAGTACCTCACCTCGTCAGTGTAGCCTACCGAATCGCATCAGTGAGAGCCCTTCATTTGGCTCCCTAGTTTGCATAGACTACTAGTAGACCTAGGCTTTTTTGGCAATTATCTACAAATAAATTTTGAAAATATTTGATTAAGAATCATTACTGCAGGAACAACAGGTAGTGGAGAGCCTCATTCTGGTCAAAGTTTGATCATTTGGGCCCTCACCGAATCCAGACATTAAAATGGAATTCAACAATATTAAAACAATATTTATTGAATCACCTAAATGTATTGAACATTTAATTTGCTCGAGTATATCATATATATATATCAGTATATCAAGACATGAACAGAACGCATCAGTAGGTAGATTTCCATCCAATTGGCGACAGATTTTAATGAACATTTTTCCACCAAACTGACTTGTTACGGATAGAAATCTGTGTGATGACGTAGTGCACACAAAATTTACTTTTTACGTTTAAGTTTAAGGACTGAATAAAAATCTAAAGGGCAATGTGTTTCCATCACATTATCAACTCTACTAATAGTTTTGTCACAAAAACCGTTAAATATCAAAATGTGCCTCCTCTGGTCTTGAGACCTGCACTCCAGCCAACAGCTCACAGATACTGTGAAGGTAGCCTGTGAGGGTAGGCTGTGGGGGTAGGCTGTGGGCTGTGAGGGTAGGCTGTGAGGGTAGGCTAGTCCACATGAGATTATTAATGAATAAGAGCGAGAATACTTTTATTTCTCAAAACGGAAGTCAAGCATCGATCATCATGTCACCAGAATAAGACCCTCGATATTTATTGGAAAGGGGCATTAAGTCCATCACCGTGCACATTCACCACCCTGTGGTGTTCATAACTTATTTAATCTTTAGCCTAATAAACTACATGCTTTCCCAAGTCGTAGTGGGAGGACCACAAAACATATTATCGTGTGACTCCAAGTTCACTTAGATACGATGGTTATTATAATCAATATTTGCACAAAGGTGTTTCCACCACCATTTTTTACATAATTCATTTTGCTGAATTAAATTATCTGTTAACATTTATAAAATTGTTCTGTTTCCATCACGACTTTTTGCGCATAAAAACTGTGAATGGAAACGTAGTTAGTTATTTCGTATTTCCTGCAACTTTCTGAAGAAGCAACGAGAATGCCCGTCTGTGTGTGTGTGCAGTGCGTCTACCACTTTCAGCAGAAATCCATCTAGCACGTTGGGGGTGATGAAACGAGGTCCAGTTCATTTTCGACTGAGGAAAGCGAAGTATGGGCGAGGGAGAGTAAACCAGGGCGGGACCAAAGTTGGGGAAGCTGAACTTGTGTACTCTGTGACGTCGCGTTGCTATTGAAAAATAGTCCTGATCACATAGGCCTAGGGGTAGGCAACTCCAGTCCGAGGGCCTGATTGGTGTCACACTTTCTCCATGCCTAGAAAAACACAGCTGATTCATCAAATTGCATTCTAAACCAAAGATGTGTTAGCTGGGGAAAAACTGACACCAATCAGGCCCTCGAGGACTGGAATTGCCCACCCTTAGGCCCCGCCATATCCAAAACAATACACTTAATTCATACATGCTCAGTCATTTTAGTTGCAAAGTCATATCTTTCTGCACAATACCACAACAAAAATCTGAGGTAAACTTGATAAAATATTCAATAATYTTGCTGTATATTTCAGATGATGTGAAGGCGTTACAATGTACCGGAGGCCACCAAAATCGAGCTCCTTCGGCAAGACATTCTAACCCATGGGTGCTTCCGGCACCTGGCTGGCTACTCTGTACTCGTGACTGACACACACTTCCGTGGTATTTCTGACAATTAGCGAGTGTTCTTAGTTTTAGCAGACGGGAGTTAGAGCAGGGATTACCAACAGGTCGATCGCGAGCTACCAGTAGCTCGCAGACCACCTATGAGTAGCTACCAGATCACCTATGAGTAGCTACCAGATCACCTATGAGTAGCTCGCCAAACAATTCTGAAAGTACATGGAATTTTCACGTGTTCCACTGCAAACTGTCATAAAATAAACCTCACAGGTATCAGACACCGCAAGCTCCCAGCTATTATCTAGTCAACCTGATTTGCATACTTTTACTATAGCTTGTTGAGCTCCAGACACAGTTTTTATTTTTTTAAACTATGAAGATGGCAATACCACAGAGCAGGAACTATGTATAGTGAGGAGGGGGCCTCATTCTGGTCCACGCTAATTTTTTTCAGTGTATTACATTTGGTCTTCATTTAAAAAAAAAAATTGCAGGTCATCTAATAATTTGATCAGGTAAAAATGTATTTGAACTCACATTTCACGATCTGACATAATGGTAAACAATGTTTTAGGATTTAAAAATGAGAGATGTATAATATTGTCATGATTTTAAGTCAATTTCTAAGGCATTACTGAAYGAAGAGCAATTTGGGAGCCAAATGAACGTCTCTTTTAGGTGAACGGCGCCAAACGGTCCAGCTCACAGAAAATAATGCACATCACTAGTAGCCAGTTGATGTAAAAAMCATCTTGTGGGTTGACAGAAATACTTTCTTCAAAAGCATCTCAATTAAATGTTTACTGCAAAGTAGGCTTACCTGGCAGAAGTATATCCTGAGTAARTATATCTATTATTTGCTGACTTTGCCGTTAAATGAGCAGTTGAAGTACAGCACAATCGCTAGACTGGCACATTAGAGGCTCAAAAAAAAAAGGGGAATTACACAAAAAAATATATTTAAAAAAAAAGTTCTTCCAGACCCCCCCCCCCAAAAAGGGTTTTCTGATACGATTTAAACATTGACATCGACTCAGAACATCCAATTTCGCTGTTTCTCTATGAGCAATTGTAATTGAGAGTAAACCCCCCCCCCCGAAAACCAGGAAAATCTCAAACAGAATTTGGGAAACCACATTTATTTTGTAGGGCCCCCCCCTCAGAGTTTTTATTAAACATGATTTTACCAGGCATATTGACAGAATACATAGTGTACAAGAGATAGTAGTACACTAAGGACCTGGGGAAGAGTTGCAGAGAAGAGAATGTGCCTTTTTGAAAGCTATAAAAAGAGTAGCTCATGACATTAAAAAAAWTTWAAAAAAAGTTGCTCTCATGCWAGGAAAAGGAAAAGGTTAGAGACCCTTGAGAGGAGGATGACGAGAAGTGTTTTTAGTTTCAGAAGACAGGAGTTACGCTTCACTTCCAGACAGATGGCTTATTGGGACTGAATGGCCACACAGTTCCAACATCACGTTAAAACCAAAACACAGCTTTAACAAATGGAAGGAAAAAATTTAAAAAGACGTATTAAAATAATGTTTACAAAGACATGCACGACAACAAGCAAAGCGTCAGKGCCCAATTCAATGGCAACTTGACTTTTTCACTCCCTTCCTGCACCAACCAAAACATTGACCTACACTCCCCCTCTCACATAATGCCGTAGAAAACGAAATAAAGGAAGCCAACCTTCCCTCCTTCCTCAGATTAAAATGGAGGAAGTGTTTATTTCATAATTAGGAAGTGTATTCATTGTTTCAGCTGATCGATGTTGCCAGTTGTCATCGGTTGGTGTCATGGGTCAGCCTGACTTGGTATAGCCCGGTCGAATAACCCCTATTCTCATAGATGGATGGGAGTGATCAAGTTGTCTCAACTACACAACAAATCTTAGTAAAAAGATGATCAAATTAAATAGTAAAAAAAAGTTGTCTACAATATGATAAATTACAGTAAGCATTGTGATCAGTAACAGTTATTGAGGCTGTAGTGGTAAACTTGAGCATTCCTTCTCCTCTACGACTTCCATCCATAAATAGTCATGTGTAATGATTATATCGGAGACCGCTTTAAAAACAACAGCTTTGTTCTGTGTTCCTCTCTTGTTGCCTGGTTACAAGGCTCTATTCTCATGTCATGCAGTCAGAGCAGCTCAACGTCTTCATTTACATATTATTCAAATAGGCACACAAATGAGTAATTCCCCCATTGAGGTTTGGCCCTTATAGGTTAGGATAGCCTTTTTTCGGATACTTCTGTAGGTCACTTTCGCCACCTCTTCCAGCACCAGTAGGCTGAGCACATGTTGCTGTAATTCATTAAAGCACCAACGTCAGTCACTAAAACTGAATTGTTGTAATAAAATAAAAATAAAAGTGTTAATTTAACTAACTAAATCCATTTGATGTCACTTTTTTATTTAACTTTTGTTTAACAAGGCAAGTCAATTAAGAACACATTCTTATTTACAATGACTTCCTACACAGGCCAAACCCGGACGACGCTGGGCCAATTGTGCGCCGCCCTATGGGACTCACAATCATGTCTGTAGTGACGCCTCAAGCACTGAGATGCAGTGCCTACATCAGCATCAAGTGTCAAAGGATATRCGGGAGGTTAAACCAGCCTAGGTAGCTCAGTCTGCTTGGTGTATAGTAAAGGATGTGCGGGAGGTTTAACCAGCCTAGGTAGCTCAGTCTGCTTGGTGTATAGTAAAGGATGTGCGGGAGGTTAAACCAGCCTAGGTAGCTCAGTCTGCTTGGTGTATAGTAAAGGATGTGCGGGAGGTTAACCACCCTAGGTGCTCAGTCTGCTTGGTGTATAGTAAAGGATGTGCGGGAGGTTAAACCAGCTAGGTAGCTCAGTCTGCTTGGTGTATAGTAAAGGATGTGCGGGAGGTTAAACCAGCCTAGGTAGCTCAGCTGCTTGGTGTATAGTAAAGGATGTGCGGGAGGTTTAACCAGCCTAGGTAGCTCACTCTGCTTGGTGTGTAGTAAAGCTGTGGGAGCTGTAAATCAGTGGAACAAAAACAGGGTCTTGTTACAGTGTTAACACATTTAAATTACAATTAAAGGCAGCCCAGTTTACATTAGGAAAAACAAACAGCCTCCCACTTAGAAACACCAGGATCAAAACAAAAGGCAATTAGTGTAGATATATTTGTATCATATACATTTTAATACTTATTTTCCGCTGCCCAGAATAGCCCTGTAATTCCATCCCGTGGCTCTGGGGACTGTAATAGATGGAAATAAAATCATTATACAGTCAGGGTTCCCCTGGCCGTGCCCATGCTCCACCCTACCACCTGGCCAAAACATGGTCACTATTTAAGGAATTGTGTGCGTCAGAGTATTGGAAATACTGAAGTAAAGAGACATGCTTTTAAGGGGAAAATCTAGGGAGTCACAGTGCTGAACCTTCCGCCGTCGGCAGGCCAGTATTATTGGAAATACGGAGGTGGTATGCAAAGCAATGCCTGCAGACGAGTATTACAGACACATTCTGTCCACTGTCAGGGCAGAGTATTACAGACACATTCTGCCACTGTCAAGGCAGAGTATTACAGACACATTCTGTCCACTGTCAGGGCAGAGTATTACAGACGCATTCTGTCCACTGTCAGGGCAGGGTATTACAGACACATTCTGCCCACTGTCAAGGCAGAGTATTACAGACACATTCTGTCCACTGTCAGGGCAGGGTATTACAGACACATTCTGTCCACTGTCAAGGCAGGGTATTACAGACACATTCTGTCCACTGTCAAGGCAGGGTATTACAGACACATTCTGTCCACTGTCAGGGCAGGGTATTACAGACGCATTCTGTCCACTGTCAGGGCAGAGTATTACAGACACATTCTGTCCACTGTCAAGGCAGGGTATTACAGACACATTCTGTCCACTGTCAAGGCAGAGTATTACAGACACATTCTGTCCACTGTCAGGGCAGGCGTATTACAGACACATTCTGTCCACTGTCAAGGCAGAGTATTACAGACACATCTGTCCACTGTCAAGGCAGAGTTACAGACACATATGTCCACTGTCAAGGCAGGGTATTCAGACACATTCTGTCCACTGTCAAGGCAGGGTATTACAGACGCATTCTGTCCACTGTCAGGGCAGAGTATTACAGACGCATGATGTCCACTGTCAAGGCAGAGTATTACAGACGCATGATGTCCACTGTCAAGGCAGAGTATTACAGACGCATGATGTCACTGTCCAGGCAGAGTATTACAGACGCATGATGTCCACTGTCAAGGCAGAGTATTACAGACGCATGATGTCCACTGTCAAGGCAGTATTACAGACGCATGATGTCCACTGTCAGGAGGCCGAGTATTACAGACGCATGATGTCCACTGTCAAGGCAGGTATTACAGACACATTCTGTCCAGTCAAGGCAGGTATTACAGGCACATTCTGTCCACTGTCAGGGCAGAGTATTCAGACACATTCTGTCCACTATCAGGGCAGAGTATTAACAGACGCATTCTGTCCACTGTCAAGGCAGAGTATTACAGACGCATGATGTCCACTGTCAAGGCAGAGTATGACAGACACATTCTGCCCACTGTCAAGCAGGGTATTACAGACACATGATGTCCCTGTCAAGGCAGGGTATTATAAAACACATGTCTACTGTCAAGGCAGAGTATTACAGACGCATTCTGCCACTGTCAAGGCAGGTAGCCTGGTTGTCACTATTGGCTAAGCTGCAAAGCTAGACGTTAAACTTTCAAGCCAATGTAGAAAAAGTCAAAAACATAGGACTCATATGAATGAGAGAAATGAACAAAGGAGAATGTGATGAGCAGCAGGGTATTGGGTTCAATAGTTACTTACAAAGGAGAATGTATGAGCAGCAGGGTATTGGGTTCAATAGTTACTTACAAAGGAGAATGTGATGAGCAGCAGGGTATTGGTTTCAATAGTTACTTACAAAGGAGAATGTGATGAGCAGCAGCGGTATTGGTTCAATAGTTACTTACAAAGGAGAATGTGATGAGCAGCAGGGTATTGGGTTCAATAGTTACTTAAAAGGAGAATGTGATGAGCAAGGCAGGTATTGGGTTCAATAGTTACTTAGCAAAGGAGAATGTGTGAGGCAGCAGGGTATTGGGTTCAATAGTTACTTAGGCAAAGGAGAATGTGATGAGCAGCAGGGTATTGGGTTCAATAGTTACTTAGCAAAGGAGAATGTGATGAGCAGCAGGTATTGGGTTCAATAGTTACTTAGCAAAGGAGAATGTGGTGAGCACCAGGGTATTGGGTTCAATAGTTACTTACAAAGGAGAATGTGATGAGCAGCAGGTATTGGGTTCAATAGTTACTTACAAAGGAGAATGTGATGAGCAGCAGGGTATTGGGTTCAATAGTTACTTACAAAAGGAGAATGTGATGAGCAGCAGGGTATTGGGTTCAATAGTTACTTACAAAGGAGAATGTGATGAGCAGCAGGGTATTGGTTCAATAGTTACTTACAAAGGAGATGTGATGAGCAGCAGGGTATTGGTTCAATAGTTACTTCCAAAGGAGAACGTGAATGAGCAGCGGGTATTGGGTTCAATAGTTACTTACAAAGGAGAATGTGATGAGCAGCAGGGTATTGGGTTCAATAGTTATTACAAAGGAGAATCGTGATGAGCAGCAGGGTATTGGGTTCAATAGTTACTTAAAAAGGAAGAATGTGTAGCAGCAGGGTATTGGTTCAATATTAGCTCTAACAAAAGGAGATCTGATGAGCAGCAGGGTATTGGGTTCAATAGTTACTTACAAAGGAGACGCAGGCAGCTAACAACAGGATTCTGACCAGGAGGTCTTCAAACTGCTCCACCACCAGCTCCCATAGTGACTTGCCTAAAACACACACAAACACTTCAGAAAGTATTCATACCCCTTGACTTATTCCATATTGTGTGGTGCTACAGCCCGAATTTAAAAATGGATTCAATTTAGGTTCTCATCCAACTACACACAATACCCCATAATGACAAAAGTGAAACCATGGTTCAGAAATATGTTGCCAAATTTATTTAAAAATGAATACATAAATATCTAACTTACATAAGTATTTACACCCTTGAGTCAATACACGTTAGAATCACCTTTGGTAGCGATTACAGCTGTGASTCTTTCTGGGTACGTCGCTAAGAGTTTTGCAGACCTGAATTCTTCAAGCTCTGTCAAGTTGGTTGTTGATCATTGCTAGACAGCCATTTAAGGCTTGCCATAGATTTTCAATAAGATTTAAGTCRAAACTGTAACTAGGCCACTCAGGAACATACAATGTTGTCTTGTTAAGCAACTCCAGTGTTTATTTGGCCTTGTGTTTTAGCTTATTGTCCTACTGAAAGGTGAATGTCAGGTTTTCCTCTTGAATTTTGCCTCTGCTTGGCTCTATTCAGTTTATTTTTATCCTAAAACCTCCCTAGTCCTTGCCGATGACAAGCGTCCCCATGACATGATGCAGCCACCACCATGCWTGAAAATATGAAGAGTGGTACTCAGTGATGCGTTTGCCCCAAAYATAAYGCTTTGTAATCAGACATGTTAATTTCAGTTTTACTTGAGTGCCTTGTTGCAAACAGGATACATGTTTTGGAATATTTGTATTCTGTACAGGCTTCCTTCTTTTCACTCTGTCAATTAGGTTAGTATTGTGGACTAACTACAATCTTGTAGATCCATCCTCAGTTGGCCTCATGGTGAAATCCCTGAGAGGTTTCCTTCTAAACCGGTAACTGAGATAGGAAGGACACCTGTATCTTTGTAGTGACTGGGTGTATTGATACACCATCCAAAGTGCAATTAATAACTTCACCATGCTAAAAGGGATATTCAATGTTAATAAAATAAAAAGTTATTTCCCATCTACCAATAGGTGCCCTTCTTTGTAAGGCATTGGAAAACCTCCCTGGTCTTTGTGTTTTGAAATTCACTGCTCGACTGGGGAACCTTACGGATAATTGTATGTGTGGGGTACAGAGATGAGGAAGTCGTTCAAAAATCATGTTTAACACTATTATTGTAAAATTATTGCAACTTACGTGACTTAAGCAAATTCTTACTCCTGAACTTATTTAGGCTTGCCATAACAAACAAACATACTTAGACTCAAGAAATTTCAGCTTTTCATTTTTTATTAATTTGTTTAAAAAAATGTCGAAAAACATTATTTCACTTTGACATTATGGGGTATTGTGTGTAGGAGAGTGACAAAATCTAAATGTAATACATTTAACATTCTGGCTGTAACAACAAAAATGTGGAGAAAGTCAAGAGGTGTGACTACTTTCTGAAGGCCCTGTACATATAGTCAAGTCATAAGACGGTCCGGCTATACATCATCCTGTCACACATACTGTACCTATAAAAACTCTTAGTCAAGGCCTGCAAGTACATCATGAGAATTGGAACCACAGTAAAACAGCACTACCCATTCGTTGATAATATGGGACTTCTATAGGTCTATACTTCTGTTCTGCCAGTCAATAATCCCTCTTCTATTGACAGTGTATCTATAATCTATATGGGTGGTGCTGCAAGTCAGTGTGTACTCCGAGGATACACACACACACACACACACGCACACACACACACACACACACACGATCCTAGGCTAAAGGGCTAATCATCAGCTTGTAAAGGAGGGGGCACTAGAATCTCACTGGAAATATCAATATTTACCTTCTTCAGCCGGAAGCTCTGTCAGTGTCACACCACCATCACGCCATCCGTGGAGGAATGGAAGGGGGAGATGGATGAAGAGAGGAGAGAGGAGGAACAGCAACAGAGGAGGAACAGCGAGAGAGGGAGGCGGGACAGCGAAAGAGGGAGGGGGGACAGCGCAAAGACATGTTAATGATTAACAGATTAATTTAGAACAGGCTTTGAAAAGCTTATGACATGTGTAAACAATTCCACTTAATCCTGGAGCAGTTGAGTTTAAATGTATGATTACATATGAAATAAAGGAAGGCTTCTCATGGCAGTGTTTCTGAACTAAATGATTAGTGTGTTGTAACAACTCTGATGATTTCAAATAAATGTTATTCTTCACCTCTCACCATTATCAGATCTGTGTGTGGGGGGGGGGGTCGTGAGGGGAGGGGGAGGCGGAGGAGGCGTGGAGGGAGGGGGAGGAGGCGTGGAGGGAGGCGTGGAGGGAGGGGAGGGAGGAGTCGTGGAGGGAGGGGAGGCGTGGAGGGAGGGGGAGTCGGTGGTGAAGAGGAGTGAGGACAGGAGCACAACACCCACCACAGTGATGAGAACCTCTTTACAGCACCACGTGTCCATCAATACTGGTCAGCATAACGCTCAGGTAATGTGATGTTCTGTGTTAGCTCGGTTGGTAAAACATGGGCCTTACAGGATAGTGGGTTCAATTCCGGGACCACCCGTACGTAAAATGTATGAATGCATGACTAAGTCACTTTGGAAAAAGGCGACCTGCTAAATGTGTGTGTGTGTGTGTGTGTGTGATATATATTATGATATAATGAAGTGTTGAACATGCTATAGCAATACACTCCCCTGTCAAGCTTGGAGCTCCTTATTACTAACCTACTGAGATCAGGGCAAAACATTCATATTTAGAAACACAGAAAATTCTCAATAGCTGCAATTTCCAGTCTTACTCTAAAGCCATAATTGAAATCCTGAAATATAAAAGCACGATGGACATGTTTGGAAACAAACTACAGTATGACTAGGCATTGGAGGTTTTACATGGCCATCAAAACGTGACCCACTCAGAGGGTGAAAAGTTAGAGGAACCATGACGTGACTCGCCCGGAGGAGAGCCCTTTCCAAAAACATACCCAAGCAAGACACACACCCGCACGCCCGGGAAATTACATGGTTTCAGGACCACTAGAATTACACAGAGTAAATCAGAGACTTTGAATTATTCCTACCAAACTTGCTGATTAACAATAGAAAAGAAAAATAGTCTGATGATTTCAGGTTAAAAATATAATTGAATGAAATTGCTTTTTATTGACACGGTACAGTACATGAATAATGTAGCAGTACAAAGAGGGTTATGTGCTTTAAGAACACTCTGTTCCACTGATCATTGTACTAAGCAGGAAGTGGGAGAGTAGGGCAAGATGAAAGCAGGAAGTGGGAGAGTTAAGATGAAAGCAGGAGAGTAAGGGCAAGATGAAGCAGGAAGATGGGGAGAGTAAGGCAAGATGAAGCAGGAAGTGGGAGAGTAAAGATGAAGCAGGAGAGTAAGGCCAAGATGAAGCAGGAAGTGGAGAGTAAGGGCAAGATGAAAGCAGGAAGTTGGGGAGTAAGGGCAACGAGGAAAGCAGAGGAAGTGTGGGAAGAGTACGATGAGCAGGAGAGTAAGGCCAAGATGAAGCAGGAAGTGGGAGAGTAAGGGCAAGATGAAGCAGGAAGATAATGGTCATTGTAAAACTGCCCTATAAATATCAACTAGTGAATGCATTTCAGTCATAGCCCTTCAGCTTTCTATTCCTTCTTAGTTCTTAACCAATTATCTCATCATCATCATTGTTGCCTCATCCGCACACACAGTAATCTGCATTGCAACGATGATTCATTCTTTAACGAGAATGTATTTAAAGTATTTCAGCAACATGCATATAGAGGCTCTGGTTCCTGTAGGAGCTCTGAGCTGAACATGGGAAACCCTTTGAGGACTGTGTACTGTGTCCAAAAATCCAGAAAAGTTTTCCCTGCTCTGCCAGTCTGACATAAGCCCTTTTCCCTGTTAGACAAGTGGGGCGGCAAACAATTGTTTTTATGGCAGACAGGCTGGCTGCAGTTTCTAGTTCTGCTGGTCTGAGCTGGGAAGAGAGGCTTGCTTACTGGAAGGGAGCGAGGTAGGGAAAGAGGGAGGGAGGACTGGAGGGGTTGAACGGGGTTCCCCAGCCCTCTCTGTGCCAAGGATTCCCTCCTCACTGTAGTCATCTGGGTTGCGTCAGCCTCATCCTGTTCTGAAACATTCCAACAAACTGACTTCACCATGCCTCTATTCTTCTCCACTCTCTCTCCCTGGCTCTCAGCTTCTCTTTGTCTGTCCCCCCAACCAATCATGTGCTCTCCCCCTGGCTATGAGACAATGAAAACAAAAGCCAGCCTGTTTATACACTACCAGTCCAACCAGAGAGGAACCACTTCCTGGTTACAGTAGCCAACAGAACAAAGGGGTTCGATGTCCAAGTACATGGCCAGCAAACCTGAGTTTAGGTAGTATTTGAAATAATTTTAAATACTTTAGCTGGGCTTGATCAAGCACAATGGAATAGTTGCAAAAGTGGAAACCCTGAAAATGCTTAAAGTATTTGAAAGACTTCAAATAGTATTTGAACCCAGGTCTGATGGCCAGTAACAGACAGCCAGGAGAAGCACCAGGAAATGTAACATCCATTACCACTAGGACATGAGATGTGCTGAGTCAGTAGCTTTCATTACAACTTCCTACCACACAAACACACCTTTTTATGTCTCCTTTGCCTAATGATTAGAGCTGTAATGGTTTCAGACTAAAAACTACACGTCATAATATGGAAAGCACAGCAATAGGGCCACAAAATGGCCAGCCGGAGGAGATGGCCGCCGTTTTACGGTCTCCTAACCAATTAAGCGGTACCGGAGTGCCAAGTCTAGGACAAAAAGGCTTCTCAACAGTTTTTACCCCCAAGCCATAAGACTCCTGAACAGGTAATCAAATGGTTACCCAGACTATTTGCATTGTGTGTGTCCCCCCCCCAACCCCTCTTTTACGCTGCTGCTACTCTCTGTTTATCTTATATGCATAGTCACTAACTATACATTCATGTACATACTACCTAAATTGGCCCGACCAACCAGTGCTCCCGCACATTGGCTAACCGGGCTATCTGCATTGTGTCCCGCCACCCACCACCCGCCAACCCCTCTTTACGCTACTGCTACTCTCTGTTCATCATATATGCATAGTCACTTTAACCATACCTACATGTACATACTACCTCAATAAGCCTGACTAACAGGTGTCTGTATATAGCCTTGCTACTCTTATTTTCAAATGTCTTTTTACTGTTGTTTTATTTCTTTACTTACCTACACACACACACCTTTTTTTCCCACACCATTGGTTAGAGCCTGTAAGTAAGTATTTCACTGTGAGGTCTACTACACCTGTTGTATTCAGCATTTCACTGTAAGGTCTACTACACCTGTTGTATTCTGCGCACGTGACAAATAAACTATGATTTGAGATTGAGGTCCTCTCGGCCTCAACTGCAAATATGTGAAAGTTTTCAAAACGGTTGCCATGACTACTTGGCTTGTGGAACCTACTGGAATAGAGTGTTTCATTGGGTAACGTCGCCAACGCCTGCCGAAAATAACACAAAAATAACTGTTAAGCAACGCATATAGGACCTTGATACATCCCGACACTACACACTTGGTCTGCATCAAAATGGCACCCTATTCTCAATATAGTGCACTACATTTGACCAGAGGACCATTAAGGGAATAGGTCAAAATGTGGTTCACTACTTTTTTTTTTTTTTAACTACGCAAGCCAGTTAAGAACAAAATCTTATTTTACAATGACTGCCTACCCCCCGGGCCAAACCCTAACCGGGCGACGCTGGGCCAATTGTGCGCCGCCCTATGGGACTCCCTATCATTGCCAGTTGTGATACAGCCGGATATCGAACCATGGTCTGTAGCGACACCTCTAGCACTGAGATGCAGTGCCTTAGACCGCTCCGCCACTCGGGAGCCCTAATAGGGGGTCAGTGAGGATGCGCACTGGCTCTCTAGGCATCGGACAGCAAATGCAGCATAGTAAAACCCCATAGACTAAATAGTTAAAAAGCTCTGAAACAGAGGGAACTGGTACTGGCTTTTATAGTGGGGTAATAAGCAGGTGGTCAGGAGATGCCCTCCGTTGGCCTACTGCTGCATTCAAGAAAATAGCCAGGGTTAGTCAAATAAATAGCCAGCCAGTCAGTAGCTGTGGCAAAAGGCCATAGAGAGCAGTCAGCAAGCACTCCAACTCTCTCGGTCGGTCGGTCTCATAGTTAAAGACCTTGCAGCAGGACTGACACTGTGTCATTTCTAGACCTGACCTGTTTCCACAGACCTTAGCTACAAAGGTGAACTCTGGTGACCTGCTCCATCTTCCTCTACCCCCCACTGTACATCTACATGCATTAACCAGATCATGTATTAGATGTGAATGGTAAGTGTCAGACGTATCATTGACTGGCAGTCTATGATCGTATCTACTCAGTGGATGTCACTCATTTAATATAAATGGAGAGTGCATCTTCCTTCCCAGGAGAGGCAGGAGGCTGACTAAGTGTTTCAGGGTATTTGGGTCCGTCTCCCTCCCCGTCTTTGTGTGTGTGTGAGTGCCTGTCTCTCCGGTTTTGTGCGTGAGAGACAGAGACACAGAAGAGGATTTGGCCGAGAGCTCACCCGTGGCCTGGAGCGATGTAACGTTAGAGTTGTGGTGAGTGGACTGGGAGAGCCTACGTATACCTTGTCCAACTGTGGCTCGCACAACTCACTACTACTCTTGGCATGAGAAGCGGCCATTTTGGGTTGTTAAACTCAAGATGTAGATTTGTTTCTCAATTAATAGTATCTAAAGTAACAACTACCCAAATCTACTGAACAAATTAACCTAACAAAGCATCAGTACCTCAGGCATGGGGGGGGGGTGGTTCTCTAGGGCTGGGCGGTGTGTGTGTAGTAAAATACGGTACACACACACACACGTTTGGGTTTTTACTTTACCTTCTATAAATGGTATTTGAATGTTTGGTTTGTTAAATGTGATAAGCTGTGTGTAACATCCATTTTTATAGTTTACTCTGCTACTTGAGTCAGCTCTCTCCACGCCGCTTTTCGCACAGACCTAGCCCCACCCCGTCACTCAAGCAGCGCATGGCTGTTCAACCACGAGACACTTGCTTTCCGTCCCTGCATGGTCAACACAGCACATGCAACAATGTTGATGACAGCGATGCTGTTTTCACTTTGCGCGGTATTATAGCATTATATAATGACTGTTAGTTGGTTTCTTACATCTGCAAATGGATAGTTTTTCATTTTTCTTAGCAAGTTGGGCCTAAATCGTGTTAGCCGCTAATGCTAATTGCTAGTTAGCCGGCTAGCTAATAAATAGTCAGTCAGAGAAAACGTAACTAACCATACAGCCTGATAATACCAGTGATGGTGTAGACCTAAAATCAGCATGTTGTTTGTGCAACAGTATCTTCTAAATCAAAGAGGAATATATCGAAGCAAGAATATGATAGCTACATGAAGTAGCTAAGAGAAAAACATTGGCTACATTTTAAAAGGTTATAGGGTCCCCTAAGAAACACTGACCATCCCTTCGGTTCCTATCCGGTCACAATAACTCCTTCCTGGCTTTTCAGTCATTGTCATGTCAAACATTGTATTCAAAGAGCCTACTATTATATTCTAATTCTATAATCATTTAATTTCCATGATTGTTAGGTTAGATTACTCGTTGGTTATTACTGCTTTGGCGGAACTAGAAGCACAAGCATTTCGCTACACTCGCATTAACATCTGCTAACCATGTGTATGTGACAAATAACATTTGATTTGAACAGTTCGCCCAAGTGTTTTGCTCTAATCTCAATTGCAACAATTTGGTAAAAAAAAAAAAAAATGCCTAAATTGTTGGCCCATGTCATGCAGCCCAGAAATGATCTCAAATGAGTGCCAGAAATGCAGAAATGATCAACCACAAATAATTTCAGTTGAATTGAACCGTATACAACAAATCAGAATGGATAAAGACCCATTKAAATCACTTAGAATGTGTGTTGCCACCCCAGGGTCAAGCAATACTCATAAAATTAAAAAAGTGAAATACCGTGATATCATATTTTGGCCATATCGCCCAGCCCTAACTTCATCAGTCTGACTGCAACAAACACACACACACACACACACACACAGCAACACACACACAGCAACACACACACAGCAACACACACACACAACAGGACTGAGTTGAGATGCGTCACCAGAAGCCAGCCAACTACCACCTGGGATACCATCAGGTCCCAGCCCCCCCTCAACACAGCAGTAAGAACCAACCACATTATCAAGTCTAATTCAGTGAAGACTGACTGAGCAGCACTGACAGATAGTAGAAGGGTCTGTGTGTAGCTCAATGCTGCCTCTGCTCAGCTCAGCGACTCAACATCCATCTCCAGAAGGCCTCAGTGAGTGTGACTGACTTATTTTACCAGGTAGGCCAGTTGAGAACAAGGTCTCATTTACAACCGCGACCTGGCCAAGATAAAGCAAAGCGACAAAAACAACAGAGTTACACATGGGATAAACAAACGTACAGTTAATAACACAAAAGAAAGTAAAATCTATTTATGTACAGTGTGTGCAAATGTAGAAGAGTCGGGAGGTAGGCAATAAATAGGCCCTAGAGGCGAAAATAAATACAATTTAGCATTAATAATGGAGTGATAGATGTGCAAGTAGAGATACTGGGGTGCAAAAGAGCAAGAGGGTAAGTAATAATATGGGGATGAGGTACTGTAGAGGTAGGACGTGAGAATAAAACAAAAAGGGACGAGTTAACAGGATCCCAGATACTTTACACGCAACCAACCAGGAGAACAGAGAGCCCACTGGAGAAGGAATTAAGCGTTTCACTGTTAGTCAACACCTGTTGTTTACGAAGCATGTGACACATACAATTTGATTTGAAATGACTCCAACACCTTAAGGACTAAAGAGAAAGACGTTCTGTTTACCTCGCCGATATACAAGTCCAAATGTTCTACAAATATAATATACAGTGCCTTGCAAAAGTATTCAGACCCCTTGGATTTCTTCACATTTTACTGTGTTACAAAGTGGGATTCAAATTGATTTGTCATCAATCTACACAAAATACTCAAATGTCAAAGTGGAAGGAAAAAGGATTAAACTTTTTTTAATTTTTATAACTAAAATAGTTGCATAAGTACTCAGTTCCCTGAGTCAATACATGTTAGAAACATCTTTGGAATCGATTACAGCTGTGAGTAACTTGGGTAAGTCTATAAGAGCTTTGCACACCTCGATTGCGCAACATTTACCTATTATTCAAGCGCAGGTGTGCAAAGGATCATGGCTAGACAGAAATGTTCACGTCTTGCCATAGATTTTAAAGCAGATTTAAGTGAAAACTAACTCGGCCATGCAGAAACATTCACACTCTTCTTGGTAAGCAACTCCAGTGTAGATGTGGGCTTGTGTTTTAGGTTATTGTCCTGCTGAAAAGTGAATTCCTCTCTCAGTCTCTGGTGTAAAGTAGACTGAAGCAGGTTCTGGGATCAGCTCCATTCCGTTTCTTTTTTTATCCTGAAAAACTCTCCAGTCTTGGCCAATGTAAAGGATACCCATACCATGATGCAGCCACCACCATCCTTGGAAATAAGGAGGCAGTTACTCAGTGATGTGTTGTTGGATTTGCACCAAACAGAAGGCTTTGCATTTAGGCCAAAAACAGTATTCCTTTGCTGTTTTTTGTTGTTGTTGCAGTATTACTTTAGTGCCTTGTTACATTTTTAGTCTGTATATTTATATTGTTTTCACTCTGTCATTTAGGTCATTATTGTAGAGTTACTGCAATGTTGCTGATCCATCGTCAGTTCTCTCATCACAGCCATTGAACTCTGTAGCCGTTTTAAAATCACCAATGGCTTCATGGTAACATCCCTAGGCAGTTTAATTCCTGTCCTGCAGCTCAGTTCAAAAGGACCACTGTATATTTGATGTGTCTGAGTGCTTTAATAAATAATCCACAGCATAATTATTAACGTGACTATGCTTAAAGAGATATTCAATGTCTGATTTGTTATTGTTACCAATTACTGCCCTTCTTTATGAGTCTTTCTAAAAGCTCCCTGGTCTTTGTAGTTGAATCTGTGCTTGAAATGCAATACTTGACTGAGGGACCTTACATATGTACAGTAACAGTCAAGTTTGGACACACGTACTCATTCAAGGGATTTTATTTTTACATTGTAGAATAATAGTGAAAAACAGTGAAAACATCACAACTATGAAATAACACATGGAATCACGTAGCAACCCCCCCCCAAAAAGTGTTAAACAAATCAAAATATATTTTAGATTCTTCAAAGTAGCCACCCTTTGCCTTGATGACAGCTTTGCACACTCTTGGCATTATCTCAACCAGCTTCATGAGGTAGCAACCTGGAATGCATTGAAATTAACAGGTGTGCCTTGTTAAGTTTATTTGTGGAATTTCTTTCCTTCTTAATGCATTTGAGCCAACCAGTTGTGTTGTGACAAGGTAGGGGTGGTACAGAAGATAGCCCTATTTGGTAAAAGACCAAGTCCATATTATGGCAAGAACAGCTCAAATAAGCAAAGAGAAACGACGGTCCATCATTACTTTAAGACATGAAGGTCAGTCAATCCGGAACATTTCAAGAACTCTCACGAGGACCGCCACAGGAAAGGAAGACCAAAAGTTACCTCTGCTGCAGAGGATATGTTCAGTAGAGTTACCAGCCTCAGAAATTGCAGCCCAAATAAATGCTTCACTGATTTCAAGTAAAAGACACATCTCAACATCAACTGTTCAGGGGAGACTGCGTGAATCAGGCCTTCGTGGTCGAATTTCTGCAAAGTAACCACTACTAAAGGACACCAATAAGAGACTTGCTTGGGTCAAGAAACACGAGCAATGGACATTACGCCGGTGGTAATCTGTCCTTTGGTCTGATGAGTCCAAATTTAAGGTTTTTGCTTCCAACCGCCGTGTCTGAGATGCAGAGTAGATGAATGGATTATCTCCGCATGTTTGGTTCCCACCGTGAAGCATGGAGGAGGAGGTGTGATGGTGTGGGGGTGCTTTGCTGGTGACCCTGTCGGTGAAATATTTTGAATTCAAGGCACACTTAACAAGCATGGCTACCACAGCATTCTGCAGCGATACGCCATCCCATCTGGTTTGCGGTTAGCGAGACTATCATTGTCCCATTGTTTCCATGGGACTCCCAATCACTGCCAGTTGTGATACAGCCTGAAATCGAACCATGGTCTGTAGCGACACCTCTAGCACTGAGATGCAGTGCCTTAGACCGCTCTGCCACTCGGGAGCCCTAATAGGGGGTCAGTGAGGATGCGCACTGGCTCTCTAGGCATCGAACAGCAAGTGCAGCATAGTAAAACCCCATAGACTAAATAGTTAAAAAGCTCTGAAACAGAGGGAACTGGTACTGGCTTTTATAGTGGGGTAATAAGCAGGTGGTCAGGAGATGCCCTCCGTTGGCCTACTGCTGCATTCAAGAAAATAGCCAGGGTTAGTCAAATAAATAGCCAGCCAGTCAGTAGCTGTGGCAAAAGGCCATAGAGAGCAGTCAGCAAGCACTCCAACTCTCTCGGTCGGTCTCATAGTTAAAGACCTTGCAGCAGGACTGACACTGTAGCTAAGGTCTGTGGAAACAGGTCAGGTCTAGAAATGACACAAAGTCATTTGAGAAACCAAGGCTGTTGAGTCCGCCGATAAGAATGTGGTGATTGACAGAGTCGAAAGCCTTGGCCAGGTCTATGAATACAACTGCACAGTATTGTCTCTTATTGATGTCGGTTATGATATTGTTTAGGACCTTGAGCGTGGCTGAGGTGCACCCATGACCAGCTCAGAAACCAGATTGCATAGCGGAGAAGGTACGGTKGGATTCGAAATGGTCGGTGATCTGTTTGTTAAGTTGGCTTTCGAAGAACGTAGAAAGGCAGGGCAGGATGGATAGAGGTCTGTAGCGGTTTGGGTCTAGAGTGTCTCCCCCTTTGAAGAGGGGAATGACCGCGGCAGCTTTCCAATCTTTAGGGATCTCCGACGATACGAAAGAGGTTGAACAGGCTAGTAATTGGGGGTTTCGGCAGATCATTTTAGAAAGAGATGGTCTAGCCTTGCTGATTTGTAGGAGTCCAGATTATTTCAGAACRTCAGCTATCTGGATTTGGGTGAAGGAGAAATGGGGGAGGTTTGGGCAAGTTACTGTGGAGAGCGCAGGGCTGTTGACCAGGGTTGGGGTGGCCAGGTGGAAAGTATGGCCAGCCGTAGAAAAATGCTTACTGCAAATTTCTATTTGAAAAAGCTAGCCTTTGCTTTCCTAACTGCCTGTGTATATTGGTTCCTGACTTCCCTGAAAAGTTGCATATCGCGGGGGCTATTTGATGCTAATGCAGTAYGCCACAGGATGTTTTTGTGCTGGTCAAGGGCAGTCAGGTCTGGAGAGAACCAAGGSCTATATCTGTTCCTGGTTCAATTTTTTTTGAATGGGGCATGCTTATTAAATATTGTGAGGAAAGCACTTTTAAAGAATAACCAGGCATCTTCTGACGRAATGAGGTCAATATACGTCCAGGATACCCGGGCCAGGTCGATTAGAAAGGCCTGCTCGCTGAAGTGTTTTAGGGARCGTTTGACAGTGATGAGGGGTAGTCGTTTGACCGCAGACCCATTACGGACGCAGGCAATGAGGCAGTGATTGCTGAGATCCTGGTTGAAGACAGCAGAGGTGTATTTGGAGGGCAGGTTGGTCAGGATGATATCTATGAGGGTGCCTACGTTTACAGATTGGGGTTGTACCTGGTAGGTTCATTGATAATTTGTGTGAGATTGAGGGCATCAAGCTTAGATTGTAGGATGGCCGGGGTGTAAAGCATGTCCCAGTTTAGGTCACCTAACAGCACAAGCTCTGAAGRTAGATGGGGGGCAATCAATTCACATATGGTGTCCAGGGCACAGCTGGGGGCTGAAAATGGTTTATAGCAAGCGGCAACGGTGAGAGACTTGTTTCTGGAAATGTGGATTTTTAAAAGTAGAAACTCAAAATGTTTGGGCACAGACCTGGATAGCATGACAGAACGCTGCAGTAGATTGCAATTCCGCCCCCTTGTAGGCCTACCTGCCTGTCACAGGAAGAAAAAAAAGTTACCATGATGAGATGATCGGTCTACGGCCTTATAGCTGAGGTCTGTGCTCCATTTTGAKATGGGCTGTCTGTCCCCACCCTGAACATTGGTGATTCATCACACAGAGACAAGGCAATAGAGAAGCTACATTTTGACGTAAAATATAATTTAACAGTTCTATTCCATTCATAAACTCAGCAAAAAAAAAGAAACATCCCGTTTTCAGGACCCTGTCTTTCAAAGATCATTTGTAAAAAATCCAAATAACTTCACAGATCTCATTGTAAAGGGTTTAAACACGGTTTCCCATGCTTGTTCAATGAACCATAAACAATTAATGAACATGCACCTGTGGAACGGTCGTTAAGACACGAACAGCGTACAGACGGTAGACAATTAAGGTCACAGTTATGAAAACTTAGGACACTAAAGAGGCCTTTCTACTGACTCTGAAAAACACCAAAAGAAAGATGCCCAGGGTCCCTGCTCATCTGCGTGAACGTGCCTTAGGCATGCTGCAAGGAGGCATGAGTACTGCAGATGTGGTCAGGGCTATAAATTGCAATGTCCGTACTGTGAGACGCCTAAGACAGAGCTACAGGGAGACAGGACGGGCAGCTGATTGTCCTCGCAGTGGCAGACCACGTGTAACAACACCTGCAGAGGATCGGTACATCCAAATATCACTCCTGCGGGACAGGTACAGGACAGCAACAACAACTGCCCAAGTTACACCAGGAATGCACAATCCCTCCATCAGTGCTCAGACTGTCCGCAATAGGCTGAGAGAGGCTGGACTGAGGGCTTGTAGGCCTGTTGTAAGGCAGGTCCTCACCAGACATCACCAGCAACATCGCCTACGAGCACAAACCCACAGTCGCTGGACCAGACAGGACTGGCAAAAAGTGCTCTTCACTGACGAGTCGCAGTTGTGTCTTACCAGGGGTGATGGTCGGATTCGCGTTTATCGTCGAAGGAATGAGCGTTACACCGAGCGAGGCCTGTACTATGGAGCGGGATTGACTTGGAGGTGGAGGGTCTGTTATGGTCTGGGGCGGTGTGTCACAGCATCATCGGACTGAGCTTGGTGTCATTGCAGGCAATCTCAATGCTGTGCGTTACAGGGAAGACATCCTCCTCCCTCATGTGGTACCCTTCCTGCMGGCTGATCCTGATATGACCCTCAAGCATGACAATGCCACCAGCCATACTGCTCATTCTGTGCGTGATTTCCTGCAAGACAGGAATGTCAGTGTTCTGCCATGGCCAGCGAAGAGCCCGGATCTCAATCCCATTGAGAACGTCTGGGACCTGTTGGATCGGAGGGTGAGGGCTAGGGCCATTCCCCCCAGAAATGTCCGGGAACTTGCAGGTGCCTTGGTGGAAGAGTGGGGTAACATCTCACAGCAAGAACTGGCAAATCTGGTGCAGTCCATGAGGAGGAGATGCACTGCAGTACTTAATRCAGCTGGTGGCCACACCAGATACTGACCCCCCCCCCCTTTGTTCAGGGACACATTATTCCATTTCTGTTAGTCACATGTCTGTGGAATGTGTTCAGTTTATGTCTCAGTTGTTGAATCTTATGTTCATACAAATATTTACACATGTTAAGTTTGCTTAAAATAAACGCAGTTGACAGTGAGAGGACATTTCTTTTTTTGCGAGTTTATAAATAATTTACCGGTTTCTCTCAGTTATTTATCCTGGGAAAAGGGAGTCGTTTTGGGTCGTAAATCTTGGTAACCAGGTTTCCGCAATTCAACCCTAGTCTGTTTTACATAGGGTAGGGTCTGTGTTTTACATAGGGGTAGGGTCTGTGTTTTACGTAGGGTAGGGTCCGTGTTTTACGTAGGGTAGGGTCCGTGTTTTACGTAGGGTAGGGTCCGTGTTTTACGTAGGGTAGGGGCCGTGTTTTACGTAGGGTAGAGCTAGGGTCTGTGTTCTACAAACATTAAGTCAGCAGCCCCAGCCAGACGACAGAGCCAGCGTGCTGGCCCATTTCTCTTACACAAACACAGGGGTACAAAAAAAAGCTTTTTTTTAAACCACCCTCCACGTGGGTGGGGGTGCAAGCTGCAAATTCAAGTCACCCCTCACGCACGTTCTCAAAGCAACATCCTATGTTATCGTACGTTCAGCGTGCAGAGAGGCCTGTCGGTCTTCTTTCACTACACACACGCTCAGAGTTGGTCTTCACAAGTAACACCAGCAGACAAAAAAAGAGAAGTTGTAAATATTCTTGTGAATGACACACACGGTCCATATTACCAGATGGGTGTGGGTGCGTGTGGTGTGGCCTGATGTAGCAAGGACACTAAGCCCAATGGTCTGTGTGGACAGAGACGTTCAAGTCCTCTTAACATGAAGGAAAGAACTGAAATATACTCTGCTTGCTAGTGTTTGTCACCGTTTGTAACAATTAAAACCAACTCGTTAAGTGACAACCAATGTTTTTGACCTTGTTAATGTCATCAACCCACCCAAATATTCCATCTTTGAGTATGTAAAACACAGGGTGAAAACTTTTGAGGTCACAAAACAAAATGTCCCCCCCCCCCTATCAGTTTCAAAATAAAAGGAGACATGACTTCCATAATGATACCACAGGTTGACGAGGGGTAAGACAGGCCTTACTAAATGTGTGTGCTATGCTAGGATAACAGTAACACCAAGGCACAACCCACCTCTGACACTACCAACGGTGACAATGTATCATCTAAAATGGAGGAGTCTCCCCTACATGGTCGTGATCTGAGAAAACCGTAGAAAAATGTTTTCCAATAGAAAACACCTATAAATCCAGATCGTCCATTTTAGTTTCCATTTTGGTGCCTAATGAACACTCCATCCAGGAGTTCCAGGGCCAGACAAAGCGTGAAATAGACCTCCCGTCCTGTACTGACGTAGGAATGTTATGTCTGTGTCTAAGAAACTGGCATACCGATACATCTTGTTGCTAGTGTGGAATGTTGCTAGTACCGGCTACAGCCGAGCAGATCGCTTGAAGGAACAAGGGGCTTCCCTAGTTCATAACCTTTTTTTAGTTTTTTACCCCTAAATACATTA
Organism: Salvelinus sp. IW2-2015; assembly: GCF_002910315.2. Lineage (NCBI taxonomy): Eukaryota > Metazoa > Chordata > Actinopteri > Salmoniformes > Salmonidae > Salvelinus > Salvelinus sp. IW2-2015. The sequence goes on from NC_036863.1 coordinate 1,378,489, forward strand.
TAAATATTCAGAAATATGCCCTCATGCACAGCGGATTATTTATATACCCTTATTTTACCAGGTAAACTGACTGAGAACATATTCTCTTTGATAATTAGGTTTATGGCCTTACGAGTTCCCCAAGCACAAAAGTACTGCCATACAGCAATAACCTACCTAATCCTGTTTGTGTTCACCAGTAAGAGATTAGTTTGCGGGACATATTTGTTTGTGGACATATTGTCTACAGGTGTAATAGTAATAATAAACGAGACTACAGAACAGCTCCTGTATTCTCCCTATGAAAACAGTCCATCTCGGTGTCAGAGAGCGAGATGTAATCATGGAGGGTTTGTAACAGAAAAGCATGCCACCCACACACTTTGAACAGCGGCTCTCTCCCTGCAACCATCACCAAACTCATTGTCGTGAGTCGTTGGAACCAACTTTGTAATCCAAGTACCGCGAGTCGTTGCTGTCAACTACAAAAGGCAGGCTGTGGTGGGTTTGTCGGCAGAGGGGAACGAGCCGTTCAGTGTGCCACATTCACCACTCAGCTGAGACATGTAGCCATTAAAACTTAAAATAACACTTCCTTTTCCTTGTGTTGTTGGCTGTGAGGGATTAGAGAGCGGGACATTGGTCACGTTCAGCAGGAAATATACAGTGGAACGTTGCAGATAGACATTTCATGAACTGACAAGATTGCTTCTTCTACTTGTCCGAGAGGCATGTTTGTTCCACAGAATATATTTATATCTGAACGGTCCACAACATTGTGCCCTACTGAACGCAACCCTGGTTTACAGCCAAGAGAGGAAAGGGTATTCCCTTAAGCAAACATATCTACGAGCACACACACGGGAAGTCAGTTCACAGCTAGCAACGAAAGAGATGCTATCTGTAACTAGACGTTTCTTTTTCCATGAAGTCGTCACCGCCACACACAGATCTCTGGGTAGGTCTCGCTCTGAGCCAACAAAGGACTGCTGGTTCTCTCTAATGATACAGCGCAGCAGCCCTCCTCTATGGCTAAAAGGCACCAGCCACCATGCAAAAACAATCAGGCCATAGACTCAGGACCATTGTAAAGGTGGCAAGTTCAGTAAAACATCCATTAAGCAGCAGCACATCTACATCTGATTAAGATCCAATAAACCCCGGGAGGAAAAGACGTGAACCATTATACTGCATCATCAACAGGTTGTAGCCTATAGAAACGCCCCTTTGAGCACATTGAGGGATGGTCCTGGATATTTGTTTTCCGTGCAGATTTCACACAAGTCAGCGCTGTTGTTTCCGGCGCTGTTGTTTCACGCTGTTGTTTCGCTTTCTCCCAGAAGTAGAAGAAAAAGAGTTTCCTTAACCTATGAATGTTATCATTATGGTACTAAGTCTGACACCAAATATGTGGGTGTGCTGTGTTAAGCACGTCGCCTTGGCCCCCTCTGTTCCTCAATTGGGCGTGCCATCGTGGACTCCAGAATGAATGGTGGTGCCATCGTGGACTCCAGAATGAATGGTGGTGCCATCGTGGACTCCAGAATGAATGGTGGTGCCATCGTGGACTCCAGAATGAATGGTGGTGCCATCGTGGACTCCAGAATGAATGGTGGTGCCATCGTGACTCCAGAATGAATGGTGGTTCCATCGTGGACTCCAGAAGAATGGTGGTGCCATAGTGGACTCCAGATTAATGGTGGTGCCATAGTGGACTCCACGAATAATAGGTGGTGCCATAGTGGACTCCAGAATTAATGGTGGTGCCATAGTGGACTCCAGAATTAATGGTGGTGCCATAGTGGAATCCAGAATTAATGGTGGTGCCATAGTGGAATCCAGAATTAATGGTGGTGCCATAGTGGAATCCAGAATTAATTGTGGTGCCATAGTGGAATCCTGAATTAATGGTGGTGCCATAGTGGAATCCTGAATTAATGGTGGTGCCATAGTGGCATCCAAAATGATCACTAAATGCCAGTCTCTTCCCCTTGATACAGTAGCCTACCATGGCATGAGTGTGTAACTTCAAACCTAGAGTATTAACCATGCGTAATACAACAAATGAGGTTGAAATGGAAACAGGTAAATCAAGTTCTCTCTATCAGTTCTGTATTTGACAGAATATCCCACAGAAACATTTCCTCCTTATCAACTTGATTGACTGCCTCTGGTGAAATATCCATTCACATGAAATAGTAGACTGTCTATAGCAGGAATGACAAGTAATAATATGTTATTTATTTATCTTTAAATGAAAGGGGGAATAGTTGTTCTCCAATTAGCGGAAGACTAAAGTTACTCCTTAGTCCAAGGACCTTACATGTTCTGTTTAAAGGGCGAATAGGCTCTGGAAGTCAAAACATCCAAATACTTCCTCCTCTATAAAACGGGTTTCGATTACCAAATGAAGTACGGTTCTAGACACATACATCCCTGTACTTTAATATCACATTAAAATGATTTCAAAAAATGCCAAAACACACATGTACACTGTTTTAACACAGTTGCAGCCGACAGTATTTTTCAGTGACAACACGTTTGTGGCGTCCATCTTTCGTTTACACACAGGTGTTCGGGAAGAGCCAGAAAGCTAATTTGCACAGGTAGTCCACGGTCTTCTGTCTGTTTTCCGTAGAAAAGCGCTGTAACATGGAAATGTGGCTATGTGGGACCCTAACCCTATAGAAAAAGGTATGTATCACTTTTACCTTTTTTTTATTTTTTATAATTATGTATCGCTGATATGAAAAGATAAGGTCCTTTTGCTTCTATTGAGAGCGATGTATGTTAATGTCCAGACCGAGCATCGAACAAATCCCCCGTATAGAAGGTGCCTTAGTCCAATGACTATGTGTAATGTAATGGAACAGAGTCATGATCAAAAAGCTAGATGGTACCATAATGTGTAAAGGCTATTCCTATTGTTGACTATAGCCCCAAATGAAATTGTTACAGTATTGCACTATGCAATAGTTATTCTTAATTAATAATTGTCGTTGATGAACGTGCCATAAAGCTAGTCTACGTACCCCCCCCCCCAAAAAAAAAATACATGCATGAATGCATTACAAAACCGATGCGATAGACGTCCAGCCTAAATACAGGTGTTACAATAATAGCATATTCTATTATTAATCTGGTTGAAGGTTGTAACAGTTATCTGTGATAAGGAACGTTCGGGTTCAGTGCGTTGTTTCCCCACGTACACACAACTTTGTTTAAAGCGAGAAACGCAATGTAGCTCGGTGAAGTGTGATACATATTTTTTTTTAAATAACAAACGGGCAGTAGCGTCAAGCATAAGATCAGTCAACAGATGTAGGGTGGAAGGAACATTTGCAGGATGTATGCGACAGATATTCGTGTTTTTCAATAAGGCGCGGGAAATAATTTAACCAACTTCCCTAAACTACCCAATGAAATCCGTGACTGTGGTAGAATTACATCTTCCCTAAACTACCCAATGAAATCCGTGACTGTGGTAGAATTACATCTTCCCTAAACTACCCAATGAAATCCGTGACTGTGGTAGAATTACATCTTCCCTAAACTACCCAATGAAATCCGTGACTGTGGTAGAATTACATCTTCCCTAAACTACCCAATGAAAWCCGTGACTGTGGTAGAATTACATCTTCCCTAAACTACCCAATGATATCCGTGACTGTGGAAGAATTACATTTTCCCTAAACTGCTCAATGATATCTGTGACTGTGGATGAATTACATTTTCCCTAAACTGCTCAATGATATCCGTGACTGTGGATGAATTACATTTTCCCTAAACTGCTCAATGATATCCGTGACTGTGGAAGAATTGCATTTAACACTCAACCAGGTAAACTGAATAACAGTAAACAGCAACAATGTTACTCACCGTTCGGTCCATATTTTTCAAAATTAGATTTCACTTGTTCAAGTGTGAGTCCAGTGTTTTCGTTCACACTGAAGTTCTCTAAAACTTCCGATGCGGATTTCGTGTGCGCGCTATCCATCTCGGAGGGAGAACTGACTAACTAAACAATTAAATTAAAAGGCATGTAGTTAAATATGGAATATCTATTACGACAATAAAGGTCTAATATACAGTCGTTTTCCACCGATGTGCCTTGCGTTCAGACTGCCAAGCGGAGGTGGATCTGCCTGCTAGACGGTCACCTGCCTCTTCTTCTGCGAGCCGACAATTTGAGCTGTACCGCCGGATTCCTTTTCAAGGCAACTCTATTGCCCAATAGATCCTATTGCAGTCAGCACTTCATCAAAACCACAAGGTGTGATATGTTGGGACTGCGAAGGGACCGCCTCTCTCGTGAGTGAGCGTGTTCGAACACTCCCTTGCCTTCCTATTGGTTGTCATTACCTGAGTGGAAAGCACTGCTAAACTCCCATGGTTTTGGTAAGCCAAATACGGACCGCCCGTGTCTTCTCGGTTTAGGCCTATAGTTCTGATGCACCGCATATGAAAAGTCACAGGAGGTAATACTATGTCATTCTCAAGATACAAATGTTTCATATGTCATCAGTTCATGCTTGGGGTTATGGATCTCTTCCCTTTTGGCACATCATCTTGTGCACCCGAGAAAATCTCACTTTTAAAAGCTCATAATATGTTACTCATACCCCAAAAATGCGGTTGACTCGTCCTATACTTGTATTTATGACAAAAGCATAAATGAGAGGGGGAAAAAAACACTTCAAAAATCCCACCTCAAACTTGCTTTCTATTTCCTCATAGAGGACGACGTCATGTTTTTGTGTGAGACGTCTCATTGGCTGAGCTGGCCAATCAGCTGTTTACTTGTCATTAATACTTTTATTGACCAGTATATGCCCAGACCATTCTGTTGTTGTGATATGGCCACACCATTCAAACACAGAAAAGCTGTTTTTAAACATACTTAATTACACTTTTTTTTTTAAGGAGAACTATTTCACTCATATTGTAATTCATTATATATAATATTTCTGGAAACACTGGACAGCTTATTTAAAAGACTCCTAAACACAATTGCAGAAAATGAGACTTTCCTGATTTTGTACTTCTCGGAATAGCTGTAGTCTACATCTCTGGAAATAGTTTGCCAATTGAGTGTAATCAAATGTTGACTAATCTAATGCCCCCACGCAACTCCTACACAGCACTTCACTTCACACTATGAGCTAGTTAGGTAAGTGAGTTTACTGTCCTTGAACAGTGTGCACCTGGGTCATCCTTGAATTCAGGGCCGGCTCTAGCGTTTTGGGCTCCATAAGCAATATTTAGATGGGCCCCGCAAAAATTTTTGCACCCCCCCCCCTAAACAGCAGAGAGAAAAAACAAAGTTTTAAAGTTAATTTCCATTAATTCTACACATTTTAACATGGGGTGCAGAGAAAATGTTGCCATTTTAAAGCAAGTTTTATGCAATTCTACACATTTTGCCTTTGGGCAGAGAGAAAATGTAGCAACTTTATAACAAATTTCATGAAATTCTACGAATTCTGCCTTATAGAAGAAATGTGCAGTTTTACAAGTATTTTCCTGCAATTCTATAAATTTTTCCATGACTTATGCCATGTTAATATGACATCTAAGTAAGAAAGACTAACAAAATCAATAGCATCCCCCTTGAGGTCAGGGCCCTGGGCACGTACCCAGCATGCCCGATCGTTATGCAGCCATGATTATTGTTAGATGACATGGCGAATTGGTTGACTTTGAATGATGCACGACCACATTTCTAAATTGTACCTGGTGTATTCTACTATTCTTACTCTCAATAGTAAGTTGAGATAAGAACAATGAAAAGGATATATAATGCAGGGACCCCTAAGCAGCCGCTTATGTCGCTTTTTTGCCTTGAGCTGCTTGAATTATTCTGATACTTTCTCAGTTCTGTACAACTCACAACTGTGGTGAAACTGCAGTAGGAGTAGCCTACGAAAAGGAAGGGTATAGGGTGTTGGTACAAGTTTGATCTTATCTGAGACTGAGACTCAACCATGTGAAGTTACCGCAGTGAGATCTCCTTCTCCGTGGCTATGCAGAAGATGAGAAGGCCCAGTACTGTACTGCAGATAGTAGGCAGTGGGCTGGAAGGAGAAAAAGGGGAACAAGGTGTTCTAGTTCTGTCCTATCCCTCACAGCTCAACTTATTTATAACTTCAAGCGATTACATAACTTTCAGAACTATACTATACAATGCCTTCGGAAAGTATTCAGACCCCCTTGACATTTTCCACATTTTGTTACTTTACAGCCTTATTATAAAATTGATTAAATAGTTGTTTTTCCCCTCATCAATCTACACACAATACCCCATAATGACAAAGCAGAAACAGGTTTTTAAACACTGAAATATCACATTTACATATGTATTCAGACCCTTTACTTGTTAAAGCACCTTTGGCAGCGATTACAGCCTTGAGTCTTCTTGGGTATGACGCTACAAGCTTGGCACACCTGTATTTGGGGAGTTCTCCCATTCTTCTCTGCTGATCCTCTCAAGCTCTGTCAGGTTGGATTGGGAGCGTCGCTGCACTGCTTTTTTCAGGTCTCTCCAGAGATGTTGGATCGTATTCAAGTCCAGGCTCTAGCTGGGCCACTCAAGGACATTCAGAGACTTGTCCCGAAGCCACCCCTGCGTTGTCTTGGCTGTGTGTTTAGGGTCGTTGTGCTGTTGGAAGGTGAACCTTTGCCCCCATTCTGAGGTCCAAAGCTATCTGGAGCAGGTTTTCATCAAGGATCACTCTGTACTTTGCTCCGTTCATCTTTCCATTGATCCTGACTAGTCTCCCAGTCCCTGCCGCTGAAAAACATCCCCACAGCATGATGCTGCCACCACCATGCTTCACCGTAGGGATGGTGCCAGGTTTCCTCCAGATGTGACGCTTAGCATTCAGGCCAAAGAGTTCAATCTTGGTTTCATCAGACCAGAGAATCTTGTTTCTCATGGTCTGAGAGTCCTTTAGGTGCCTTTTGGCTAACTCAAGCAGGCTGTCATGTGCCTTTTACTGAGGAGTGGCTTCTGTCTGGCCACTCTACCATAAAGGCCTGATTGGTGGAGTGCTGCAGAGATGGTTGTCCTTCTGGAAGGTTCTCCCATCTCCACAGAGGAACTCTAGAGCTCTGTCAGAGTTACAATGGGGTTCTTGGTCATCTCCCTGACCAAGGCCCTTACCCCCCTGATTGCTCAGTTTGGCAGGGCAGCCAGCTCTAGGAAGAGTCTTGGTGGTTCTAAACTTCTTCCATTTAAGAATGATGGAGGCCATTGTGTTCTTGGGGACCTTCAATGCTGCAGAAATGTTTTGGTACCCTTCCCCAGATCTGTGCCTTGACACAGTCCTGTTTCGGAGCTCTATGGACAATTCCTTCAACCTCATGGCTTGGTTTTTGCTCTGACATGCACTGTCAACTGTGGGCCCTTATATAGACAGGTGTGTGCCTTTCAAAATCATGTCCAATCAATTGAATTTACCGCAGGTGGACTCCAATCAAATTGTAGAAACATCAAGGATGATCAATGGAAAAAGGATGCACCTGAGCTCAATGTAGAGTCTCATAGCATAGGGTCTGAACACTTATGCTAATACATTATTTCTGTTTTTTTTTTATACATTTCTTAACATTTCTAGAAACCTGTTTTAGTTTTGTCATTATGGGGTATAGTGATGTCATTATAGGGTATTGTGATGTCATTATGGGGTATTGTGATGTCATTATAGGGTATTATGTTTAGATTGATGAGGATATTTTTTATTTAATCCATGTTAGAATAAGGCTGTAAYGAAACAAAATGTGGAAAAGGGGAAGGGGTCTGAATACTTTCCGAATGCACTGTACATAATAGGTATTGGGCCACTTTGAAAATCGGACTTCTTCTCATGCAGCCATGCCATGTCTCACYCACAGTCAGACACCCATGCAGCGGATAAGACTTATAGATACAGTGACCGCAGCGCAATGCTTAAAGGTCCAATGCAGTTGGTTTATTTTTTATATCTCAATATCAAATCATTTCTGGGTAACAATTAAGTACCTTACTGTGATTGGTTTCAATTTAAATGGTTAAATAAAATAAACAAAAATAACTTATTCGGAAAGTGCAATTTCTCAAGCAAGAATTTTGGTGGGAGTGGTCTGAGTGGGAAGGGGAAAACTGAAAACTAGCTGTTATTGGCAGAGAGGTTAGGAACTGTCTTTCTTATTGGTCTGTTAACTAATTTACATCCTGGTGATGACATCAGGCAGGCCAAAACCCCATCCCACCAAAACAAGCTGAAACTTCAGGCCGCCTTTTCAAACAGCTCCGACACTAAAAGGGCATTATCATAATTTTCACAATTTAACAGTACTATTCCAACCTCATTGTGTATAAATGTAAATAATTCACAGGCAAATCACATTTTCTGACTGCACTAGGCCTTTGAACTAGACTATGCTGTACTATACAATTCTATACTATAACATTGTAGCCGGTTTGGTCGGTCGGTCAGTCGGTCGGTCGGTCGGTCGGTCGGTCGGTCGGTCTGGGGTCGGGTCGGGTCGGGTCTGGTCTGGTCTGTTCTGGTGACATTTGTTTGGGGCAAATCTAAAACAACACTTTACTGAGTACCACTCCCCATATTTTCAAGCATAGTGTTGGCTGCATGTTATGGGTATACTTGTAATAGTTAAGGACTGGGGAGTTTTTTAGTATGAACAATGTATGGAATGGAGCTAAGCACAGGCAAAATCCTAGATGAAAACCTGATTCAGTCTGCTTTCCACCAGACTCTGGGAGATTATTTCACCTTTCAGCAGGACAATAACCTAAAACAACAGGCCAAGTCTACACCGAGGTACAGTTTTGACTTAAATCTACATAAATCTATGGCAAGACCTGAAAATGGTTGTCTACCAATTTTGACAGATCTTGAAGGATTTTGAAAAGAAAAATGGGCAATTGTTGCACAATCCAGGTGTGGAAAGCTCTTAGAGACTTACCCAGAMAGACTTACAGCTGTAATCRYTGCCAAAGGTGCTTCTACAAAGTGTTGACTCGGGTGTAAATACTTATGTAAATTAGATATACATTTTCAATAATTTTGCAAGCATTTCTGAAAACATGTTTTAACTTTGTCGTTATTGGCTATTGTGTATGTAGATGGGYGAGAGAGAAAAAAAATTATTTCATCAATTTCGAATTCAGTAACACAACAAAATGTGAAATAAGTCAAGGGGTATGAATACTTTCTGAAGGCACTGTAAGAGAGCCCTTTTGGCTCCACACATTTCTAGGGAACCTCTTGAGTGTCAAAGTTATTACGAAAGAGAAATCCTCCACCTCTCCCTGTACTCTCGATCTCTCCCTTTCTCTCTCTCTTTCTCTCTCTCTTTCTCTCTCTATCTCTCCGTCCTAGCCACCACTCCAGTCACACAACAGCCTGTCTGTCTGCCTGCCTGCCTGCCTGCCTGCCTGCCTGCCTGTCTGCCTGCCTGTCTGCCTGCCTGCCTGCCTGTCTGCCTGCCTGCCTGCCTGTCTGCCTGCCTGCCTGCCTGCCTGTCTGCCTGTCTGCCTGTCTGCCTGTCTGCCTGCCTGTCTGTCTGCCTGTCTGCCTGCCTGCCTGCCTGCCTGTCTGCCTGTCTGCCTGCCTGTCTGCCTGCCTGTCTGCCTGTCTGCCTGCCTGCCTGCCTGTCTGCCTGCCTGCCTGCCTGTCTGCCTGCCTGTCTGCCTATCTGCCTGTCTGCCTGCCTGCCCTCCAGCAGTATTTTTCTTCTTCTCTTTTGGTCACAGCCTTCATTTGCATCATGTAAATAATCAGTGGCATTCCATGTGTGAAGAGATATTTACCTCCCTCTCACATGCCTGAGTGATATGCCACACGATTACCATGTTCAGAGAGAGTCTCCTGCACTGTCTGGATGTCTGTAAAGGTCAGGTTGTCTTTGTACTTATATGGGAAATCCTTTCTGATTTATTTAGATGCCTTAAATCTCCACAGTTCATTTTAGAATATACACTGTTCATACAAAAGAATGTGGACACCCCTTCAAGTTTGGGGATTCTGCTATTTCAGCCATACCCGTTGCTGACAGGTGTATACAATCGAGCACACAGCCATGCAATCTCCATAGACAAACATTGGCTGTAGAATGACCTTAATGAAGAGCTCAGTGACTTCAACGTGGCACCTTTCCAACAAGTCGGTCAACTGTAAGTGCTATTATTGTGAAGTGGAAACATCTAGGAGCAACAACGGCTCAGCCACGAAGTGGTAGGCCACACAAGCTCACAGAACAGGACCGYCGTGTGCTGAAGCGCGTAGTGCGTGAAAATCGTCTGTCCTCGGTTGCAACATTCACTACTGAGTTYCAAACTGCCTCTGGAAGCAACATCATCACAAGAACTGTTCATTGGGAGCTTCATGAAATGGGTTTCCATGGCCRAGCAGCCGCACACAAGCCTAAGATCCCCATGCGCAATGCTAAGCATCGGCTGGAGTGACGTAAAGCTCGCCACCATTGGACTCGGGAGCAGGGGAAACGCTTTCTCTGKAGTGATGAATCACGCTTCACCATCTGGCAGTCCGACGGACGAATCTGGGTTTGGCGGATGCCAGGAGAACGCTACCTGCCCCAGTGCATAGTGCCAGCTGTAACGTTTGGTGGAGGAGGAATAATGGTATGGGGATGTTTTTCATTGTTCAGGCTCCTTAGTTCCAGTGAAGGGTAATCTTAACACTACAGCATACACTAGACGATTCTGTGCTTCCAACTTCGAGGCAACAGTTTGGGGAAGGCCCTTTCCTGTTTCAGCATGACAATGCCTCTGTGCACAAAGCGAGGTCCATGCAGAAATGGTTTGTCGAGATTGGTGTGGAAGAACTTGATTGGCCTGCACAGAGCCCTGACCTAAACCCTATATAACACCTTTGGGATGAATTGGAACGCCGACTGCGAGCCAGGCCTAATCGCCCAACATCAGTGCCCGACTTCACTAATGTTCTTGTGGCTGAATGGAAGCAAATCCCCCAGAGAAATGTTCCAACATCTGGTGGAAGGCCTTCCCAGAAGAGTGGAGGCTGTTATAGCAGCAAAGGGGTACCAACTCCATATTAATGCCCATGATTTTGGAATGAGATGTTCAACGAGCAGATGTCCACATACTTTTGATCAGGTAGTGTATGTTTCTGTGCTCATAATTGTTGTATTTGTATTTATTATAAATCCCCATTAGCTGCTGCCAAGGCAGCTACTCTTCCTGGGGTCCAGCTAAAATTAAGGCAGTAATATACATTATAATACTATTTTTAAACATTAAAATACATTTTACAACAGATTTCACAATACATTAAGTGTATTTCCTCCTTCCACTACTCTACTACAACACTATCCAGGTGTACGTATGTGTATAGTGTGTGTGTTATGTGTGTTTGTACCTGTGTGTGTCTCTTCACAGTTCTCACTGTTACATAAGGTGTATTTTTATCCGTAAAAAAAAAAAAATCTGATTCTACTGCTTGCGTGAGTTACTTGATGTGGAATAGAGTTCCATGTAGTCATGGCTCTATGTAGTAGTGTGTTCTGGACTTGTGGACTGTGAAGAGACATCTGGTGTCATGTCTTGTGGGGTATGCCTGGATGTCCGAGCTGTGTGCCCAGTAGTTTAAACAGACAGCTCGGTGCATTCAGCCTGTCAATACTTCTTACAAAAACAAGTAGTGATGAAGTCAATCTCTACTCTACTTTGAGCCATGAGAGATTGACATGCATATTATTGTTAGCTCTCTGTGTACATTTAAGGGCCACCGTGCTGCCCTGTTCTGAGCCAATTGTACTTTTCCCAAGTCCCTCTTTGTGTCACTTGACCACACGACTGAACAGTAGTCAAGGTGCGACAAAACTAGGGACTGTAGGACCTGGCTTGTTGATATTGTTGTTAAAAGGTAATACTTTATTATGGACAGACTTCTCCCCATCTTAGCTACTGTTGCATCAATATGTTTTGACCATAACAGTTTACAATCCAGGGTTACTCCAAGCAGTTTAGTCTCCTCAACTTTCTCAATTTCCACATTATTCATTAGAAGATATAGCTGAGGTCAAGGGTTTAGTGAATGATTTGTCCCAAATACAATGCTTTTCGTTTTTGAAATATTTAGGACTAACTTATTTATTGTCACCCATTCTGAAACTGACTGTAGCCCTTTGTTAAGTGTTGCAGGGATTTTACTTGCTGTAGTAGTTGACGTGTATAGTGTTGAGTCATCCGCATACATAGACACACTGGCTTTACTCAGAGCCAGGTCATTAGTAAAGATTGAAGATAGTAAGGGGCCTAGACAGCTGCCCTGGTTAATGCCGGATTCTACCTGGATTATGTTGTAGAGGCTACCTCCTGCTGGAGGTCATTTTGCAGGGCTCTGGCAGTGCACCTCCTTGCACAAAGGCGGAGGTAGCGGTCCTGCTGCTGGGTTGTTGCCCTCCTACGGCCTCCTCCACGTCTCCTGATGTACTGGCCTGTCTCCTGGTAGCGCCTTCCATTGACCCTGGACACTACAGCTGACAGACACAGCAAACCTTTTGCCCACAGCTCGCATTTGATGTGCATCCTGGATGAACTGCACTACGCTGAGCCGACTTGTGTGGTTGTAGACTCCGTCTCATGCTACCACTAGAGATGAAAGCACGCCAGCATTCAAAGTTGACCAAAAACATCAGCCAGGAAGCATAGAAACTGAGAAGTTCTGTGGTCACACCTGCAGAACCATTCCTTATTGGGGTTCTTGCTAATTGCCTATAATTTCCACCTTTTTGTCTATTCCATTTGCACAACAGGCATGTGAAATTTATTGTCAATCAGTGTTTGCTTCCTAAGTGGACACGTTTGATTTCACAGAAGTGTGATTGACTTGAGTTACATTGGTTGTTTAAGTGTTCCTTTATTTTTTTTGACAAGTGTACTTGGAATGTAGGTTCGCGTTTGTTGCTGGCATGTCATGCCTAAGTAGTTAATCTTGCCAATGAAAAATCATTAAAGATATGGCAATTCAGTGGGTTGTGATGAATGAGCCATCTGATTATCAGACCAGAGGACATTTCTCCAAAAAAGTACGATCTTTTCCCCATGTGCAGTGCGAAACCGTTAGTTTGGTCTGTTTATGGCGTTTTGGAGCAGTGGCTTTCTTCCCTTGCTGAGCGGCCTTTCATTATGTTTATATAGACTTGTTACTGTGGATATTAGATACTTTTTACTATTTCCTCCAGGCATCTTCACAGGTCCTTTGCTGTTGTCTGGGATTGATTTGCATTTTTCGCACCAAAGTACATTCATCTCTAGGAGACAGAATCGTCTCCTTCCTGACGTATGCAACGGGATGCGTGGTCCCATGGGTTTTATACTTGCCTCTATTGTTGTTACAGCCTATCGAACGTCGGTACTTTCAGGCATTTGGAAATTTGCTCACCAAAGGATGAACCAGACTTCGTGATGGCTACCCCAATTTGTTTCTATGGCGATTGGCTATTTCTTTTATTTTCCCATGATGCCAAGCAAAGAGGCACTGAGTTTGAAGGTTGGCCTTGAAATACATCCACAAGTACACCTCCAATTGACTCAACGGATGTCAATTAGCCTATCAGAAGCTTCTAAAGCCATGACATCCTTTTCTGTAATTTTCCAAGCAGTTTAAAGGCACAGTCAACTTAGTGTATGTAAACTTCTGACCCACTGGAATTGTGATACAGTGAATTATAAGTGAAATAATGTGTCTGTAAACAATTGCTGGAAAAATGACTTGTGTCATGCACAAAGTAGATGTCCTAACCGACTTGCCAAAACTATAGTTTGTTAACAAGAATTGTGTGGTGTTGTTGAAAAATGAGTTTTAATGACTCCAACCTGAGTGTATGTAAACTTCCGACTTCAACTGTATGTGCCATTCCTTTTGCCTCATCCCTCTCAACCATAAACATTTTTAATTCCTCATAAATCCACGGGGATTTTATCGTTTTTACAGTCATTTTCTTAATGCTTATTAGTAACTGGTGTAAGCAATTTTATAAATGTGTTAAGTGCAGCATCTGGTTAGTCCTCATTACACACCACAGACCAGCAAATATTATTCAGATCATCAACATAGGAATCACTACAAAACCTCATGTTGGAAAACTTTGGTTTTCCTAGATACAATATAGCTGCCATATATAATTATGAACTAGAATAATAATTGACTGTAATTTAATAGGATCTTGATGGCTTGAGTAGTCACTTCATGGTAACATCAAATATAGTAGATATCCCTTACAGTTTCTTAAAACCTTTAGTCCCTCAGTAATGTTTTCATCGTGAGTGTTTTCCCTGACAGATCCACAGTGCTTCCTGTGAGGACAAACGGCTGTTGCTGCCATTGACTTTGAATCAAGGAGACTTGAAGTGAGACTCAATCACAGTCTTCACTCTGCAGCAGCTGTACCTGACAAGCACGCTGAGCAGTCAACACCCACCTCTTTCCTCTTAATAGACCCCCACCCCCCCACCCACCCATAACTCTCCCACTTCCCTGCACGAAGCTCTGGGGAACTGTCTATGACGCAGTCGTCAATTCACAGAGGAATCCCTGACTCACAGACCTATGAAGATAAATGTTTAATCTAGAAGCAGGGAGGCTAATTTCTACTACATCTTAATACCAGCTTATCTATCATTAACAACTGACCCTATATCCCCCTCTTCACCCTGCCAATAATGGTGTGGTCCAATAGCATCTCATTAATAGCAGCATTCTCTGATTGAACAAAGATTACATCTTTACTCACAAACAAAGATAAGAAAACTGATTGGAAACAAAGAGATGAAAAGATGGAGAGAGAGAGAGACAGAGCGAGACAGAGAGAGAGACAGAAATTTCAAGCTAGCTGGGGACAAAACAACTGACACAACATTAACACCACCCAGATGTGTGTGTGTGTGTGTGTGTGTGTGTGTGTGTGTCGCGCTGTCGTATGTCGTTGTCGAGGCGTTGGTGTGTGAGCGTGTTGGTGTGGTGTGGTGCTTCGTTGTGGTGTCAGGTGTGTGTGTGGCATAGATGTGATGGTGATGATAGTTGATAGGTGGTCGAGATGCGTGTTGTGTCTGTGATGTGTGGTGCTGTATTAGTTCCCTATCGGGAACGAAGATTGACACAGGCCCGAGATACGGGGCGACCTGACGGAGATGACAAACTAGCTGACATCATCTCTGTATGGATGAACCACAGCGATGGACAGACAGGTGTATCTCTTTAGAGAACAGCCATTCATCCCCCCCCCCGGCCAAAGTTAGTTACTTTAAGGAGACGGGCTCAGTAACGTTTTACTCTTAAACTATCTCTCTGTGGGTCTACCCCAAGAAGTTCTGGAAAATGGTTAAGGAACCCCTGACAGAAATTATCATAGGATCCCCTCACACTAATCTCACCCTCAGCAGGCTACTAAGATTATTTTGTCTTCCCTCGATAAAGTATGGAATGTTAGTCCTCACAGGCCCTATGGAACAGCCCAAACAGCTAACATTAATTTGTCACATTTCGCCCCAAACACTAAAAACAGGTGGTAGATGAAAACGATGTATAGCGTTGTTACTTGGGGAGAGACCTAAGAAGTCGAGCCATACTAGGCACTGTCCAAGATGCCTGAGGTAAAAAGAATTATAAAAAATACAAAGGCTAAATAAAATACATGGCTCGAAGAGAGATCATCCTTTATTCACACCACGCTTATCTATTATAGACCAGGGAAGTACCAGTACCTCAGAGATCAATGTGGAGGATCTATACTCTACAATTTGAACTCAGGTATCGAGTACCAGATTCCAAATCGGTGAGAGTGCTAATATATAACAGGGAGTAGCCTCCAGACTCACTATGTTGGGCCAGCTATAATACAGGGAGTAACCAGTGTAACCCCCAAGATCGCAATGTGGAGCTATATACAGGCATGTTTCTCTTCATGCATCGTACCAACCCCCTGAATCGCTTAAGATAGCAATCTCCCCGTCGTTGGAGGTTTTCTATTCTATACTACCAGGGAGGTCAGACCTGCGGGATGAGAGATCAATCGTGGAGGCTAATAGAACAGCGAAGTTGCACCCAGTTACCACTGCCAGAATATGTGGAGGCCTGTTATACGGAAGTACCCAGTGCATAATGTGGAGCTGATATACAGGAAAGGTACAGAATCAATGTGGAGCTATCAATTTTACAGGAAGTTACTCCAGTACCGCAGATCAATGTGGGAGCTATATACATGGAGAAGCTTGAACAAAATGTAGATCCAAATTCTCATGCCTGGCAGTGGAGCCTATAGGTTCACAGGAAGACGTACCCAGTACCAGATCAAATGTGGAGGCTAGTATAAGGACGACAAAGTCGCGAGAAAGTACCTTGAGTCGAAGTAACCAGATCAAATGTGGTGTAGGTCTCAAAGGACATATACTCTACAGGCAATACCCTGACCTTGCACCATCAGTACCAAAGAACCAAATGTCAAAAAGCTGTGACGTTCTATATACCAGGTGGGGTGCAGTAGTATTGGTTCGTAGAGTGACCGGAAGAATCAAAGTGGTGGAGACTAAAAAGAAATCGACCAGATCACTATACTTCATTCGCAGATATCAAAAGGGTTGCTTGTGGAGCTATATCCCTCCGAAGTACTTCGTAGTACCAACAATGTTGTGGAGCCTATATTTAAAACAGTAGACGTGAGTTAGTTACCAGCTCCACATACCAAGTAAGTCATTATGTGGAGCTAATAATCAGGGGAGTACCTCTTCCCTCATCATCATACGCCCCACAGATCAATGTGGACTAAATTCGAAGAAAAATACAGAGGCAAGTTCACCAGATTAAAACAACCTATCTCAGACATACCTTTTAACCAAATCCCTGCATTCTCTTTTCTGGGGAGGTTCCCATTTGCTTGGAAGGCAGGTGGAAAGAAGCTGAGAATCACGTTATTCATCACTCGGAGTAACTCTCTTCTATCAATTTTCTTAGATCATCATAGATTGTGGAGCTATAAATAAGGAAAGGTACCCACAGAAGTAAGATCAAAATGTGGCAGCTATACTCAGGAGTACAGTACCCAGATCAATGTGGAGGCTATATATCAGGGAGTACCAGTACCAGTTCAATGTGCAGCTATATACAGGGAGAACAGGTCCAGCTCAAAACTGTGGAGCTATATATCGGAAGTAACAAGATCAATGTGGAGCTATACTACGGGAGTACCAGTACCAGATCAATGATGTGGAGCTATATACAGGGAGTACCAGTACAGAGCAATGTGGAGCTATATACAGGGAGTACCAGATCAATGTGGAGCTATATACAGGGAGTAACAGATCAATGTGGAGCTAATACAGGGAGTACCAGATCAATGTGGAGCTATATACAGGGAGTACCAGATCAATGGGGGGCTATATACAGGGAGTACCAGTTCAATGTGGAGCTATATACAGGAGTACCAGTACCAGATCAATGTGGAGCTATATACAGGGAGTACCAGTACCAGATCAATGTGCAAGCGGTACAAGGGTATTTGAGGTAGATATGTACATGAAGGCCGGGTAATGTGAAATACAATCTTATAAAAAAAAGTTAACATCTACAAAGGGTTAATTTGGATTTTCCCATAAGAGAACACTTTGAAAAACGAGTTTTGGGTTTCAGTTTAAAACCCTTTTTCGGTTCCATGAATAACCATTTCCACAGAGTGTTCTATAACCTGAAACCAAAAACAGGGTTCTAACCTGAACCGAAAAAAGTTCTAACCTGGAACCAAAAGAGTTCTAACTGGAACCAAAAAGAGTTCTACCTGAACAAAAAGAGTTTTCTAGACCTGGAACCAAAAAAAGAGTTCTACTGGAACCAAAAGAGTTCTAAACTGAAAGCAAAAAGTCTACCTGGAACCAAAAAGAGTTCTAACCTGGAACCAAGAAAGTTCTAACTGGAACCAAAAAGAGTTCTAAGAACCTGGAACCAATAAAGAGTTCTACCTGGAACCCAAAAGAGTTCTACCTGGAACCAAAAAGATTTAACCTGAACAAAAAGCAGTTCTACCTGGAACCAAAAGCTTTAAAACCCATTTTGGAAAACCTTTTTTTTTCTTTTTTTCTTTCTTTCTTTAATTAATCTTTATTTAACTAGGCATAGTGGTTAAGAACAAATTCTTATTTACAATGACGGCCTAGCCAAAAAGTGCAAAATGCCTCCTGCAGGGACGGGGCTGGGATATAAAAATGAATTATAGTGTTATATATATAATATATATATATTATATAATATATTATATATAATATTAATATATATATATATATATAATTATATTATAATATAAATAAATAAATATAGGACAAAACACACATCACGACAAGAGAGACAACACAACACTACATAAAGAGAGACCTAAGACAACAACACAGCAAGGCAGCAACACATGACAACACAGCATGGTAGCAACACAACATGACAACATCATGGTAGCAACACAACATGGTAGCAGAACAAAACACGGTACAAACATTATTGGGCACAGACAACAGCACAAAGGTCAAGAAGGTAGAGACAACAATACATCACACAAAGCAGCCACAACTGTCAGTAAGAGTGTCCATGATTGAGTCTTTGAATGAAGGAATTGAGATAAAACTGTCCAGTTTGAGTGTTTGTTGCTGCTCGTTCCAGTTGCTAGCTGCAGCGAACTGAAAAGAGGAGCGACCCAGGGATGTGTGTGCTTTGAGGACCTTTAACAGAATGTGACTGGCAGAACGGGTGTTGTATGTGGAGGATGAGGGCTGCAGTAGAGATCTCAGATAGGGTGGAGTGAGGCCTAAGAGGGTTTTATAAATAAGCAACAAACCAGTGGGTCTTGCGACGGGTATACAGAGATGACCAGTTTACAGAGGAGTATAGAGTGCAGTGATGTGTCCTATAAGGAGCATTGGTGGCAAATCTGATGGTCGAATGGTAAAGACCATCTAGCCTCTCGAGAGCACCTTTACCTGCCAATCTATAAATTATGTCTCCGTAATCTAGCATGGGTAGGATGGTCATCTGAATCAGGATTAGTTTGGCAGCTGGGGTGAAAGAGGAGCGATTTACGATTGAGGAAACCAAGTCTAGATTTAACTTTAGCCTGCAGCTTTGATATGTGCTTAGAGAAGGACAGTGTACCATCCTAGCCATACTCCCAAGTACTTGCATGAGGTGACTACCTCAAGCTCTAAACCCTCAGAGGTAGTAATCACACCTGTGGGGAGAGGGGAATTCTTCTTACCAAACCACATGACCTTTGTTTTGGAGGTATTCAGAACAAGGTTAAGGACAGAGAAAGCTTGTTGGGAACTAAAAAAACTTTGTTGTAGAGCGTTTAGCACAAAATCCAGGGAGGGGCCAGCTGAGTATAAGACTGTATCATCTGCATATAAATGAATAAGAGAGCTTCCCACTGCCTGAGCTATGTTGTTGATGTAAATTGAGAAGAGCGTGGGGCCTAGGATTGAGCCTTGGGGTACTCCCTTGGTGACAGGCAGTGGCTGAGACAGCAGATTTTCTGACTTTATAAACTGCACTCTTTGAGAGAGGTAGTTAGCAAACCAGGCCAAAGACCCCTCAGAGACACCAATACTCCTTAATCGGGCCACAAGAATGGAATGGTGTACTGTATAAAAAGCTTCGGCCAAGTCAATAAAAATAGCAGCACAACATTGCTTAGAATCAAGGGTAATGGTGACATCATTGAAGACCTTTAAGGTTGCAGTGACACATCCATAACCTGAGCGGAAACCAGATTGCACACCAGAGAGAATACTATAGACATCAAGAAAGCCAGTCAGTTGATTATTGACAAGTTTTTCCAACACTTTTGATTAACAGGGCAAAATAGAAATAGGCCAATAACAGTTAGGATCAGCTTGATCTCTCCCTTCAAATAAAGGATGAACCGTGGCTGCCTTCCAAGCAATGGGAACCTCCCCAGAAAGAAGAGACAGGATAAAAAGGTTGGAGATAGGTGTGGCGATGATAGGGGAAGCAACCTTAAAGAAGAAGGGGTCTAAACCATCTGACCCAGATGGTTCTTTGAGGTCAAGTTTCAGGAGCTCCTTTAGCAACTCGGACTCATTGACTGCCTGCAGGGAGACATTTTGTAGTGGGGCAGGGGAAAAAGAGGGAGAAGCATCAGGGGTGGGAGATGAAGAAATGTTGGACGGGCAAGGAGSCATGACTGAGTCAAATAGGAATCCTGACTTAATGAAGTGGTGATTAAAGAGCTCAGCCATGTGCTTCTTGTCAGTAACAACCACATCATCAACWTTAAGGGACATGGGCAGCTGTGAGGAGGAGGGTTTATTCTCCAGGTCTTTAACCATTTTCCAGAACTTCTTGGGGTTAGACCCACAGAGAGAGAACAGCTCCTTAAAGTAACTAACTTTGGCCTTCCGGATAGCCTGAGTGCACTTATTTCTCATTTGCCTGACCAAGAGCCAGTCAGCCTGAGTATGCGTGTGCCGAGCCTTTCGTCAAATGCAATTCTTGAGGTGGAGTAACTCTGCAAGATCACAGTCGAACCAGGGGCTGAACCTGTTTTTAATTCTCATTTTCTTTATGGGGGCGTGTTTGTTWACAATACCACTGAAAATATCAAAAAGGAAGGTCCAAGCGTCTTCGACAGAGRGGATCAMGCTGATTCTAWACCATTTTACARAGGCCAGTTCATGAAGGAAGGCWTGCTMATTAAAGTTTTTTAGCAAGCGTCAATGACCTATCAGGATTATTTGTGAGGATAACATCAAGAAGAGTARCCTTTTGTGGGTGTTTGGAGTCAACCTGTACCTTGTGGGATTGGTAATAATCTGAGAAAGATTTAGGGAGTCCCATGTYCCAGTTTAGGTCACCTAGCAGGACAAATTCAGACTTAGTGTAAGGGGCCAGGAGAGAGCTTAGGGCAGGTAGGGTACAGGCTGGTGCGWGAGCACCCAGCAACWGTCAACAAATATCTATTTGAAAGTGTAATACTTAAAACCAGCAAATCAAATTGTTTGGGGACATACTTGGTGGAGACAACCAAACACTGAAGGGGATCCTTGGTGAAGATTGCCACTCTACCACCTTTGGAAGATCTGTCTTGCTGAAAAAGGTTATAACCAGAAAGGTTAACATCAGTATCCAACATCCAGTATCCAGTACTCCAACATCCAGTATCCTTAACCACGTCTCAGTAATGACCAACAGTAAACAGTAATGACCAACACTACACTCTCTTCTAAGTGATCAGAATAGATACTAATAAGAGTAAGATTAAAGAACAGAGTAGCAGCAGCATATGCTGAGTGTGAAAGTGTGTGTGTAGTGTGTGTGTGCGTATGTAGTGTATGTGTATTGGTTTTGTGTGAGTTTCAGTGTAGTGTGTGTGAGTGAGTGTGTATAGTGTGTGTATCTATAGTCTTGTGAGTGTTCAGAGTCAGTGCAAGTGTCAATGCAGATAGTMTGTGTAACAATTTAATGAACTAWTTAGCAGTCTTATGGCTACTTAGCTTTTACCGCCAAGCCATAAGACTGCTGTCTCGGAGCCTGTTCATCCAAGATCCGATGCTCTGGTACTGTTTTCCGGACAGTAGCAGAGCGAACAGTCTATGGTTTGGGTGACTGATCTTTGGAAATGCTTCAGGCCTTCCTCTGTCACCGCTTGGTACAGAGGTCCTAGATGGCAAGGAGCTCAGATGTACTGGGCTGTCCGCACCACCCTCTGTCGAGCTTTGCAGTCGAGTGCGGTGCATTTGCCATACCAAGCGGTGWTGCAGCCAGTCAAGACRCTCTCGATGGTGCAGCTGTWGAACTTTTTTGAGGATCCGAGTGYCCATACCAAATCTTTTCAACCTATTGAGGGGGAAGATGGGCTGTCGTGCCCTCTTCACGACTGTGCGTGTATGTGTGGACCATGTTAGGTCCTTAGTGATGTGGACGCCAAGGAACTTGAAGMTCACGATCCGCTYCACTACAGCCCCGTCGACGTGGATGGGAGAATGATCTCCCCTCTTTCTACTGTAGCCCACGATCAAGATCCTTATTCTTTCTGAAGTTGAAGGAGAGGTTGTTGACCTGCCAAGTCTCTGACCTCCTCCCAGTAGGCTGTCTAATCGCTGTCTGTGATCAGGCCTACCATTGTCGTGTCGTCAGCAAACTTGATGATGGTGTTGGAATCATGCATGGCCATGCAGTCATGGGTGAACAGGGAGTACAGGAGGGGACTAAGCACATACCCCTGAGAGGCCCCCGTGTTGAGGGTCAGTATGGTAGAGGTGTTGTTGCCTACCCTCACCACCTGGGGCCGGTCCGTCAGGAAGTTCAGGATCCAGTTGCAGAGGTAGGTGTTCAGTCCCAGGGTCCCGCGCTTGGTGATGAGCTTGGAGGGGACTATGGTGATGAATGCTGAGCTATAGTCTATGAACAGCATTCTCACATAATTATTTCCCCTCTTGTCCAGGTGGGAGAGGGTAGTGTTAAGTGCAATTGAGGATCTGTAGATCTGTTGGTGCAGTATGCAAATTGGAGTGGGTCCAGGGTATCTGGAATGATGGTGTTGACGTGTGTCTTGACCAGCCTTTCAAAGCACTTCGTAATTACAGATGGGGGTGCTACAGGACGATAGTAATTTAGACAGTTTACTGTTCTTGGGAACAGGGAAATTGGTGGTCAGCTTAAAACATGTTGCAGGTCCCGTGTGGCTCAGTTGGTAGAGCATGGCGCTTGCAACGCCAGGGTTGTGGGTTCATTCCCCACGGGGGGACCAGGATGAATATGTATGAACTTTCCAATTTGTAAGTCGCTCTGGATAAGAGCGTCTGCTAAATGACGTAAATGTAAAATGTTGGGATTACCGACTGGGACAATAAGAGATTGAAAATGTCCGTGAAGACACTCGCCAGCTGGTCTGTGCATACTCTGAGAACGTGCCCTGGTGTTCTGTCTGGCCTGGYAGCCTTGGGAGTGTTAACATGTTTTAAACATTTTACTCACATTGGCCACTGAGCGAGATCACAGAGTCATACGGAACAACAGGGGCTTTCATGCAGGATTTGGTGTTGTTTTCCTCRAACCGAGCATAATAGGCATTTAGCTCGTTTGGAGTTCTGCGTCGCTGGGCATCTCATGGCTGGGTKTCCGTTATTATTATGTAATMMGTTAWTGTCTGCAAGCCCTGCCACATCCGACGAGCGTCGGAGGCGGTGTAATAGGATTCCACCTTCTTTCAATATTGTCCTTTTGCATGTTTCATGTCTTGTCGGAGGTCGTAGCAGACTTTCTTGTTTGCGTCCATTTCCGTGCCCCGTTTTTTTGTAAGTGGTAGCTCTAGACTTTAGCCCAGCACAGATCCTGCCTGTAATCCATGGTTTTTGGTTTGGATATGATTGTATAGTCACTGTGTGGACGACATTGTCTGTTCAGTTATTGATTAACCACCTATTGATGAATGCTATCGGATGAATCCTGAAACATATATCAGTCTGTCCTAGAAAAATTGTCTTGTAGCCTTGTGTCTAATTCATTGGAYCACTTCCTGTTTGAGCTTTTGTTTGTAAAYAGGAAGCAAGRAGATGGAGTCACGGTCTGATTTGCTGAAGAAAGTGCGAAGGATGCGTTTCTGTGGATAAAATAAAAGTGTTTTCTGATTTTAGTGCTCCTAGTGGGCACAGGAGTCATGTTGGTAGAAGTGAGGTAGAACGGTTTTTAACCTCCCACCATTAAAGACTCCCACCAAAGATTTGCCTCCGGGTGTGCCTTGTCATTTTTTTTATGTGTGTGTAATTTACCCATTTCTCTTTCTGCCCAATTTTCAATGATATCCAATAGATAGTTACGACCTTGTCTCATCTCTACAACTCCCAACGGGCTCCGGAGAGGTGAAGGTCAAGACCTGCGTCCCACGAAATATGTCCGCCAAGCCACGCTGCTTTTAAGATGCACTATGCAAAATCCCTGTTTGCTAAAATTCTAATCATTCTAATCATTTCAGTTTATGTGACAAATCATTGTACACTCTAAACCGAAATATATTTTCCATAATCACAAATATTGTATTTTCAGCGTTTTTTGACCGTAACCGAAAGTAAAAAAAGATCAAAAACGAAACAAAAAACAAGAACATAGAAATAAGCACATAGAACATAAACAAATAACTCAGCAAAATAAATAAATAAACAATTAAACTCAGCAAAATAAATAAATAAACAAATAAACTCAGCAAAATAAATATAAACCAAATAAACTCTCAGCAAAATAAATAATAACAATAAACTGCAGCAAATAAATAAATAAACAAATACTTCGCAAATAATAAAGTAAACAAATAAATCAGCAAAATAAATAAATAAACAAATAATCAGCAAACAAAATAAACGTCCTCACTTTCAACTGCATTTTATTTTCAGCAACTTACGTGTTAAATATTTATGAACATACGATTCAACAACTGAGACATAAACTGAACAAGTTCCACAGACATGTGACTAACAGAAATTGAATAATGTTTCCCTGAACAAAGGGGGAGGGGTCAAAATCAAAAGTAACTGTCAGTATCTGGTGTGACCACCAGCTGCATTAAGTACTGCAGTGCATCTCCTTATAGACTGCACCAGATTTGGGAGTTCTTGCTGTGAGATGTTACCCCACTCTTCCACCAAGGCACCTGCAAGTTCCCAGACATTTCTGGGGGGAATGGCCCTAGCCCTCACCCTCTGATCCAACAGGTCCCAGACATGCTCAATGGGATTGAGATCCGGGCTCTTCGCTGGCCATGGCAGAACACTGACATTCCTGTCTTGCAGGATATCACGCACAGAATGCGCAGTATGGCTGGTGGCATTGTCATGCTGGATGGTCATGTCAGGATGAGCCTGCAGGAAGGGTGCCACATGAGGGAGGAGGATGTCTTCCCTGTAACGCACAGCGTTGAGATTGCCTGCAATGACACGAAGCTCAGTCCGATGATGCTGTGACACACCGCCCCAGACCATGACGGACCCTCCACCTCCAAATCGGATCCCGCTCCAGAGTAGAGGCCTCGGTGTAATGCTCATTCCTTCGACGATAAACGCAAATCCGACCATCACCCCTGGAGAGACAAAACCGTGACTCGTCAGCGAAGAGCACTTTTTGCCAGTCCTGTCTGGTCCAGCGACTGTGGGTTTGTGCCCGTAGGCGACATTGTTGTGGGTGGTGTCTGGTGAGGACCTTCCTTACAACAGGCCTACAAGCCCTCAGTCCAGCCTCTCTCAGCCTATTGCGGACAGTCTGAGGACTGATGGAGGGATTGTGCGTTCCTGGTGTAACTCAGGCTGTCCGCAGGTGTGATATTCGGATGTACCGATCCTGTGCAGGTGTTGTTGCACGTGTTCTGCCAGTGCGAGGACAATCAGCTGTCCGTCTTGTCTCCCTGTAGCTCTGTCTTTGGCGTCTCACAGTACGTACATTGCAATTTATTGCGCTGGCCACATCTGCAGTCCTCATGCCTCCTTGCAGCATGCCTAAGGCACGTTCACGCAGATGAGAAGGAACCTTGGGTATCTTTCTTTTGGTGTTTTTCAGAGTCAGTAGAAAGGCCTCTTTAGTGTCCTAAGTTTTCATAACTGTGACCTTAATTTCTTATCGTCTGTAAGCTCTTAGTGTCTTAATGACCCTTCCAAAGGTGCATGTTCATTAATTGTTTATGGTTCATTGAACAAGCATGGGAAACAGTGTTTAAACACTTTACAATGAGGAGCTGTGAAGTTATTTGATTTTTTACAAATTTTCTTTGAAAGACAGGGTCCTGAAAAAGGGATGTTTCTTTTTTTGCTGAGTTTATATACCACTTCTTAGACTTGCTTTCAATGCGAATGACAGATCTATATCTCACATTTCTATGTGAATTTGGTCGGGTTGCCCAAAAAGTTACATATTGCCGCTTTAACACACTGCTCGCTTACCCCGGAAGTCAGCCGTACAGATATGTCGGAGGAAACGCCGTTCGACTGACAACCAAAGTCAGCTTGCAGGGCCCGGCCCTCCAATAGGAGTCGCTAGAGCGCGATGAGCCAAGGAAAGCCCTCCAGCCAAACCATCCAATAACCCGGACGGTGCTGGGCCTATTGTGCGCCACCCTATGTGGCTCCCGGTCATGAGATCAAACCCCAGGCTGTAGCGACAGCACTATGATGCAGTGTCTTAGACCACTGCGCCACTCAAGTGGCCCGGTGTGCGGTTTCTTATTTGTTTCTGGCCCCATACATTTCGTTGACTGCCAAAGTGGTGTTGGCTTGTGGAGGGATGTAGACAGCCATGATAATTATGGATGAGAACTCTGTTGGTAGATAATAATGGCTGGAGTTTAACATGAGGGATTCTATATCAGCAAAAGCTGGAGATTTCCTTCACACTGGAAGCAGCTTATCAGTTGTTGTTATGAAGAGGCTTTTGACTTGCCAGAGGCTGCTGTCGTCCGATCGTGTTGCTCCATGGAGAAATCAGTTCTATGTTCATAGATTGAGCCAATAGTAGATTAAAAAACATGAGCTGGCGCACACCCAGAAAAATGTGTTTGTGTGGAGGTGCTGACTAACAGCGAATAAACTATATAAGTATCAAAATTAAGAAAGTCGCACACTCCATGTATAAACTCCCAGCAATTTCATATTTATTAATAGGTATTTACCCATTACATGTCTGGGAGTTTATACRTATATAGAGCCAGCCAAGTTTCTGCAAGGTATACTGAATAAAAATGTAAAGGCAACATGCAACAATTTCCTTGATTTTACTGAGTTACAGTTCATATGAGGAAATCCGTCAATTGAAATCAATTCATTAGGCCCTAATCTATGGATTTCACATGACTGGGAATACAGATATGCGTCTGTTGGTCACAGAGACCTTAAAAAAAATGGGCCTCACAATGGGCCTCAGGATCTCGTTACGATATTTTTGTGCTTTCAAATCGCCATTGATAAAATGCAATTGTGTGCGTTGTCTGTAGCTTATTCCTGCCCATACCATAACCCCACCATGGGGCACTCTGTTCACAATGTTGACATCAGCAAACCACTCACCCACACGACGCCATACACGTGGTCTGCGGTTGTTGAGGCAGGTTGGATGTACTGCCAAATTCTCTAAAACAACGTTGGAGGTGGCTTATGATAGAGACATTAACATTCAATTATTTGGCAACAACTCTGGTGGACATTCCTGCAGTCAACATGCCAATCGCACGCTGCCTCAAACTTGAGACATCTGTGGTATTGTGTTATGTGACAAAACTGCACATTTTAGAGTGGCCTTTTATTGACCCCAGCACAAGGTGCACTTGTGTAATCATCATGCTGTTTAATCGGCTTCTTGATATGCCACACCTGTCAGGTGGATGGATTATCTTGGCAAAGGAGAAATGCTCACTAACAGGGATGTAAACAAACTTCTGTGCAAAATTTGAAAGAAATAAGCTTTTTGTGCAAATGGGAACATTTCTGGGATCTTTTATTTCAGCTTTACACGTTGCATTTTTATTTTTGTTCAGTATTTCTCTGACCTCTATTGAATGTGTGGCGCGTTAGAATGGTGCAGGATGTAGGTGCCCACTGATTTGCCTGTGGGGAGATAATAGGACAGATAGTTCTTATCAGGCACTAAGGGGCACAGCCATGGGTTTGGTGCAGTGTGTGTGTGTGTGTGTGTGTGTGTGTGTGTGTGTGTGTGTGTGTGTGTGTGTGTGTGTGTGTGTGTGTGTGTGTGTGTGTGTGTGTGTGTGTGTGTGTGTGTGTGTGTGTGTGTGTGTGTGTGTGTGTCCACCTCGATGAATGTGTGCAGTTGCAACGGCTTAATTAGGGGCAATAAACGTCTCAAACTTTGACAAGAGAAAAAAGAACGATGAAAAGCTACTTCAGAATTCTAAACAGATGCAGATGGCAACAACAGGCACATAATATATGAGCAGTCCACCACAGCTGTTGCCAGATCATTAAATGTTCATTTCTCTACCATAAGCCGCCTCCAACGTCGTTTTAGAGAATTTGGCAGTACATTCAACCGGCCTCACAACCGTAGACCACTAATACCACGCCAGCCCAGGACCTCCACATGATGAAACTGAGGAGTATTTCTGTCTGTAATAAAGCCATTTGTTGAGGGAAACTAATTCTGACTGGCTAGGCCTTGCTCCCCAGTGGGTGGGCCTGTCTAACAAGTGGGTGGGCCTATGCCCTCCAAGACCCACCTATGGCTGCGCCCCTGCCCAGTCATGTGAAATCCATAGATTAGGGCCTAATGAAATTATTTCAATTGACTGATTTCCTTACAGTATATGAACTGTAACTCAAATCATTGAAATTGTTGCGTTTATATTTTTGTTCAGTAAATAACAGACACACACACAATGAGCCAGAATCAGACAAACTTGGAATGTCAAGGACCAAGATGTGAAGAATTATTGAGACACTTCAGAAAGCATCCCTATTCTAACTGAGTTAAAGGATCAATGATTTCTAAATGCAGGGTCTGAGCTGCTAGACCTGCCCATTGTTTAGACCAGAGTGAAGTTTCTCTTTAGTGTCAGCTATATTTCTTTCAATACTGTATGTATGCTCCACAGAGAGATAACCGGGAAAGAAAATACAGAAATGAAGACAGAGAGAGAGACATTGAGAGAGGCAGAGAGAGAGACATTGAGAGAGGCAGAGAGAGAGACATAGAGAGAGGCAGAGAGAGACAGAGAGAGAGAGACCCAGAGAGAGAGTCAGAGAGACAGAGAGAGACAGAGAGAGAGACATATATATAATATAACATTTGTAATGTCTTTATTGTTTTGAAACTTCTGTATGTGTAATGTTTACTGTTCATTTGTATTGTTTATTTCACTTTTGTATAATATCTACCTCACTTGCTTTGGCAATGTTAACACATGTTTCCCATGCCAATAAAGCCCCTTGAATTGAATTGAATTGAATTGAATTGAGACAGAGAGAGACACAGAGAGAGAGACAGAGATAGAGACAGAGAGAGAGAGACAGAGAGAGCGAGACAGAGAGAGCGAGACAGAGAGAGCGAGACAGAGAGAGGAGGACATAGAGAAAGAGAGAGACATAGAGAGAGAGAGACAGAGAGAGAAGAGAAGACAGAGAGAGAGAGCATAGAGAGAGAGAGACATGAGAGCGAGAAGACAGAGAGAGAAAAGAGAGACACACTTCAAAGTGATGTCATTGATAGAAATACCCAGGCTAACAAACACCTGGGTGCTGTGTTAAAACAGGGCTGGAGCAGCAGACCAGACCAGACTGGGGTATTCATGTCCTCTATGAGAAGGACCAGACCAGGGGTATTACTGTCCTCTATGAGAAGGACCAGACCAGGGGTATTACTGTCCTCTCTGAGGAGGACCAGACCAGGGTATTACTGTCCTTTATGAGAAGGACCAGACCAGGGGTATTACTGTCCTCTCTGAGGAGGACCAGACCAGGGTATTACTGTCCTCTATGAGGAGGACCAGACCAGAATGGAATATAACTGTCCCCTATGAGAAGGACCAGACCAGACTGGGATATTACTGTCCTATTTTGAGGAGGACCAGACCAGGGGTATTACTGTCCTCTATGAGAAGGACCAGACTAGACTGGGATATTACTGTCCTCTCTGAGGAGGACCAGACTGGGGTATGACTTTCCTCCCTGAGGAGAACCAGACCAGGGGTATTACTGTCCTATATGAGAAGGACCAGACCAGACGGGGATATTACTGTCCTCTTCTGAGGTGGACCAGACCAGACCAGGGGTATTACTGTCCTCTTCTGAGTGGACCAGACCAGACCAGGGTATTACTGTCCTCTCTGAGTAGGACCAGACCAGAATGGAATATAACTGTCCCCTATGAGGAGGACCAGACCAGACTGGGATATTACTGTTTCTTTCTGAGGTGGACCAGACCAGGGGCATTACTGTCCTCTATGAGGACGACCAGACCAGACTGGGATATTACTGTCCTCTTCTGAGGTGGACCAGACCAGACTGGGATATTACTGTCCTCTTCTGAGGAGGACCAGACTGGGATATTACTGTCCTGTCTGAGGAGGACCAGACCAGACTGGGATTTACTGTCCTCTTCTGAGGAGGACCAAGCCAGACTGGGATATTACTGTCCTATTTGAGGAGGACCAGACCAGGGGTATTACTGTCCCCTTTTGAGGAGGACCAGACCAGACTGGGATATTACTGTCCTCTTCTGAGGTGGACCAGACAGACTGGATATTACTGTCCTCTTCTGAGGAGGACCAGACTGGATATTACTGTCCTGTCTGAGGAGGACCAGACCAGACTGGGATATTACTGTCTCTTCTGAGGAGGACCAGACCAGACTGGGATATTACTGTCCTCTTCTGAGGAGGACCAGACCAGACTGGGATATTACTGTCTCTTCTGAGGAGGACCAAGACTGGGATATTACTGTCCTGCCTGAGGAGGACCAGACCAGATGGGATATTACTGTCCTCTTCTGAGGAGGACCAGACCAGACTGGGATATTACTGTCCTCTCTGAGGAGGACCAGACCAGACTGGGATATTACTGTCCTCTTCTGAGGAGGACCAGACTGGGATATTACTGTCCTGCCTGAGGAGACACCAGACCAGACTGGGATATTACTGTCCTGTCTGAGGAGGACCAGCCAGACTGGATATTACTGTCCTGTGAGGAGGACCAGACCAGACTGGGATATTACTGTCCTGTCTGAGGAGGACCAG
>NC_036863.1:1419095-1422012 GCF_002910315.2 Salvelinus sp. IW2-2015
GTGGGCCTTTCCTCTGTTGTACTCTAATGGGTGGGCCTTTCCTCTGTTGTACTCTTTAGAGTTAGGCTGATCAGAAACACACCTATAAGCTGTAGAGTTAGGCTGATCACACCACTAATGTAACCAACTGTAGGTTTAGGCTGAATCAGAACACAACACTACCGTAACCAACTGTAGAGTTAGGCTGATCAAAACAACACTATGTAACCAGCTGTAGAGTTAGGCTGATCAGACACAACACTATGTAACCAACTGTAGAGTTAGGCTGATCAGACACAACACTATGTAACCACTGTAGAGTTAGGCTGATCACAACACTATGTAACACACTGTAGAGTTAGGCTGATCAGAACACTAATAGTAACAACTGTAGAGTTAGGCTGATCAGAACAACACTATGTAACAATGTAGAGTTAGGCTGATCAGAACACAACACTATGTAACCAGCTGTAGAGTTAGGCTGATCACAACACTATGTAACCACTGTAGAGTTAGGCTGATCACAACACTATGTAACCACTGTAGAGTTAGGCTGATCAGAACACTATGTAACCAACTGTAGAGTTAGGCTGATCAGAAACACATATGTAACAAACTGTAGAGTTAGGCTGATCAGAACACTATGTTAACCAACTGTAGAGTTAGGCTGATCACAACACTATGTACACTGTAGAGTTGCTGATCAGAACACTTTGTAACGCAACTGTAGAGTTAGGTTCGATCAGCACACACACTATGTTTATTTATTTTATTTTATTTCACCTTTATTTAACCAGGTAGGCTAGTTCAGAACAAGTTCTCATTTGCCAACTGGCGACCTGGCCAAGATAAAGCATAGCAGTGTGAAGCAGACAACACAGAGTTCATATGGAGTAAACAATAAACAAGTCATAAACATGGTAGATAAAAAAAGAGGAATCTATATACAATGTGTGCCAAAAGGCATGAGGTAGGCAATAAATCGAATAATTACAATTTAAGCAGATTAACACTGGAGTGATAAATCATCAGATGATCATGTGGCAAGAAGAGATACTGGGTGTGCAAAGAGGAGAAAAGTAAATAAATAAAAGCGTATGGGGGGTGAGGTAGGTAAAGTTGGGTGGGGTAGTTTACAGATGGACTATGTACAGCTGCAGCGATCGGGTTAGCTGCTCGGACTAGCAGATTTTTAAAGTTGTTGAGGGAGATAAAAGTCTCCAACTTCAAGAGATTTTTTTGCAATTCGTTCAGTCGCAGGCAGCAGAGAACTGGAAGGAAAGGCGTCCAAATGAGGTTTTGGCTTTAGGGAGATAAGTGAGATACACGCTGCTGGAGCGCGTGCTGCCGGGTGGGTGTAGCCATCGTGACGCAGTGAACTGAGATAAGGCGGGACTTTACTAGCCATAGCCTTGTAGATGACTGGAGCCAGTGGGTCTGGACGACGAACATGTAGCGAGGGCCAGCCGACTAGGGCATGCAGGTCTGCAGTGGTGGGTCGTATAAGGTGGCTTTAGTAACAAAACGAATGGCACTGTGGATAAACTGCATCCAGTTTGCTGGTAGAGTATTGGAAGCTATTTTGTAGATGACATCGCCGAAGTCGGGATCGGTTAGGATAGTCAGTTTTACTAGGGGTAAGTTTGGCGGCCGTGAGTGAAGGAGGCTTTGTTGGGAATAGAAAAGCCGATTTTCTTGTTTGATTTTGGATTGGAGATGTTTGATATGAGTCTGGAGGAGAGTTTGCAGTCTAGCCAGACACTAGGTACTTACAGATGTCCAACATATTCTAGGTCGGACCGTCCAGGGGTGGGATGCTAGTCGGGCGTGCGGGTGCAGGAGCGAACGGTTGAAAAAGCATGCATTTGGTTTTACTAGCGTTTAAGGAGGTTGGAGGCCACGGAAGGAGTGTTTGTATGGCATTGAAGCTCGTTTGGAGGTTAGAGTAGCACAGTGTTCCAAGGAAGGGCCGGAAGTATATAGAATTGGTGTCGTCTGCGTAGAGGTGGATCAGGGAATCGCCCGCAGCAAGAGCAACATCAATTGATGTATAACAGAAGAAGAGTCGGCCCGAGAATTGAACCCTGTGGTACCCCCATAGAGACTGCCAGAGGACCGGACAACATGCCCTCCGATTTGACACACTGAACTCTGGTCTGCAAAGTAGTTGGTGAACCAGGCAAGGCAGTCATTAGAAAACCGGAGGCTACTGAGTCTGCCGATAAGAATATGGTGTTGACAGGTCGAAAGCCTTGGCCAGGTCGATGAAGACGGCTGCACAGTAATGTCCTTTTATCGATGGCGTTATGAGATCGTTTAGTACCTTGAGCGTGGCTGAGGTGCACCCGTGGACGGCTGCGGAAACCGGATTGCACAGCGGAGAAGGTACGGTGGGATTCGAGGATGGTCAGTGATCTGTTTGTTGACTTGGCTTTCGAAGACTTAGATAGGCAGGGCAGGATGGATATAGGTCTGTAACAGTTTGGGTCCAGGGTGTCTCCCTTTGAGAAGAGGGGGATGACCGCGGCAGCTTTCAATCTTGGGGATCTCAGATGATACGAAGGAGAGGTGAACAGGCTGGTAATAGGGGGTGCGACCAATGGCGGCGACAGTTTCAAGAAATAGGGGGTCCAGATTGTCAAGCCCAGCTGATTTGTATGGGTCCAGGTTTTCAGCTCTTTCAGAACATCTGCTATCTGGATTTGGGTAAAGGAGAAGCTGGGGAGGCTTGGGCGAGTAGCAGCGGGGGGGGGCGGGGCTGTTGGCCAAGGTTGGAGTCGCACAGGAGGAAGGCCATGGCCAGCTTGAGAAATGCTTGTTGAAGTCTTCGATTATCACGGATTTATCGGTGGTGACCGTGTTACCCTAGCCTCAGTGCAGTGGGCAGCTGGGAGGAGGTGCTCTTGTTCTCCATGGACTTTACAGTATCCCAGAATTT
>NC_036863.1:1425399-1436499 GCF_002910315.2 Salvelinus sp. IW2-2015
ATACAAATACCTTTTTTGTTTGTTGCTAAAGCAGAGATGCCAGCGCACAGACGTCTATTTCAGTCCACTAATAACAGTAAAAGCCCCCCCCCCTAAAAAAAATTCAAATATAATTAAAAAGGTGTTTTTTTGTTCCATGTTTCTAGGGGTGCTGTATAACTCTCAGCACCCCTACTACCCCTGTCTATGCCAGCACCCAAAACATATACTAACACCCTAAACTAGTACTGTCACATATACCAGCACCCAAAATTAGTACCAATATATATACCAGCCCCTAACATTATAGTACCAATATATATACCAGCCCCCAACATTAGTACCAATATATATACTAGCACCCAAAATTAGTACCAATATATATACCAGCACCCAAAATTAGTACCAATATCTGTTCGAGCTTGTAAGTAAGCATTTCACAGTAAGGTTGTATACCTGTTGTATTCGGCGCACGTGACAAATACAATTAGATTTGATTTTGATTTGATTTTAGATGTCATCGGTCTCTTCCTTTGCTTGAGGATTAATTGATGAGCAATAGAGTACAACAGAGGAAAGGCCCTCCCATTAGAGTACACACAGAGAAAGGCCCTCCCATTAGAGTACAACAGAGGAAAGGCCCTCCCATTAGAGTACAACAGAGGAAAGGCCCTCCCATTAGAGTACAACAGAGGAAAGGCCCACGCATTAGAGTACAACAGAGGAAAGGCCCTCCCATTAGAGTACAACAGAGGAGGCCCTCCCATTAGAGTACCTCAGAGAAAGCCCTCCCATTAGAGTACCTCAGAGGAAAGGCCCTCCCAATATAGTGCAACAGAGGAAAGGCCCTCCCAACAGAGTACAACAGAGGAAAGGCCCTCCCAACAGAGTAAAACAGAGGAAAGGCCCACCCATTAGAGTACAACAGAGGAAAGGCCATCCCAACAGAGTACAACAGAGGAAAGGCCCACCCATTAGAGTACAACAGAGGAAAGGCCCACCCATTAGAGTACAACAGAGGAAAGGCCCACCCAACAGAGTACAACAAGAAAAGCCCTCCCAACAGAGTACAACAGAGGAAAGGCCCACCCAACAGAGTACAACAGAGGAAAGGCCCTCCATTAGAGTACAACAGAGGAAAGGCCCACCCAACAGAGTACAACAGAGGAAAGGCCCACCCAACAGAGATAAACAGAGAAAAGCCCTCCCAACAGAGTACAACAGAGGAAAGGCCCTCCCATTAGAGTACAACAGAGGAAAGGCCCACCCATTAGAGTACAACAGAGGAAAGGCCCACCCAACAGAGTACAACAGAGGAAAAGCCCTCCCATTAGAGTACAACAGAGGAAAGGCCCACCCAA
The DNA here is from genome assembly GCF_002910315.2 of Salvelinus sp. IW2-2015. Lineage (NCBI taxonomy): Eukaryota > Metazoa > Chordata > Actinopteri > Salmoniformes > Salmonidae > Salvelinus > Salvelinus sp. IW2-2015. Next base: position 1,426,740 of record NC_036863.1, read on the forward strand.
CAGAGTACAACAGAGGAAAGGCCCACCCATTAGAGTACAACAGAGGAAAGGCCCACCCAACAGAGTACAACAGAGGAAAGGCCCTCCCATTAGAGTACAACAGAGGAAAGGCCCACCCAACAGAGTACAACAGAGGAAAGGCCCTCCCATTAGAGTAAAACAGAGGAAAGGCCCTCCCATTAGAGTACAACAGAGGAAAGGCCCACCAACAGAGTACAACAGAGGAAAGGCCCTCCCAACAGAGTACAACAGAGGAGCCCTCCCAACAACTCTACAGCTGGTTACATAGTGTTGTGTTCTGATCAGCCTAACTCTACTGTTGGTTACATAGTGTTGTGTTCTGATCAGCCTAGCTCTACAGTTGGTTACATAGTGTTGTGTTCTGATCAGCCTAGCTCTACAGTTGTTTAGGTAGTGTTGTGTTCCAATCAGCCTAACTCTACTGTTGGTTACATAGTGTTGTGTTCTGATCAGCCTAGCTCTACAGTTGGTTACATAGTGTTGTGTTCTGATCAGCCTAACTCTACAGTTGGTTACATAGTGTTCTGATCAGCCTAGCTCTACAGTTGGTTACATAGTGTTCTGATCAGCCTAACTCTACAGCTGGTTACATAGTGTTGTGTTCTGATCTATGAGGGCAATAACACCTCACACAGCAGCACATCAGGAGCTAAACGGGTAAATGACAGATGAATATTTTTGGAATATATTTGTATTTGTACATGAAGCACTTCCTCTTTTCAAAGCCAATGTGACAGACTTAACCATCTGTCTACAATAGATGTTGCTTATCAAAAACACAGAAGGGAATCATTCTCCACTACTGTGTTGTTCAGGTTTAGCGGTATTTATTCACGTTCACCTACCCAACCCGCAGTACAGTACTAAACTGTCTGCTCTCTCAGAGATCTACACRTGCACCACAGCAGAGGTTTGTGTTAACCACAGCTATGGCAGGGTTGGCTACTGCYGCTCAATGTGAGACAGTTGACTGTCGAGGCCACAACAACAGGAAGAGGAAGAGACTCTCTAAAGCAGCTGTCTTGGTCATCTTGAGATGTGTGTGTTTCAGTTAGAGAGTGAAATAGATGAATAGAGGTATTGTGGAAGAAATAGATACCACGAATAAGGGTTCTCTTCTCAACTTTTCAACTAGTACCTTAGAAATGTTTATTTAAAAAAATATATATATATGTTGATCCATGATCGGTTTTCCATTTTAGACCATAATGAATAAGATTACGTTTACGGGTGAGACCTGATCCTAGATCAGCTCTCCTACTCAGTTAAAGTTTGAAACGCCTTAATGTTCACTTGACTGGCTTCCAACAGCAGTGTTACCTTGCAACAAGTGTCAAAATCAACAGACCATGAAGGCCTGATATCACGCTAATCTCGACACATGAAACAGTTAATGTTGAAGTCATGTTACTACTTGAGGAAACTGTTGAAGCAGATTGACTGCAATCTGAAGGCATTAACTCAATAGGTGCTGATTTTGACCACTTATAGGTAAGATCAGTATGACACAAATACTAGTCCTCAATGACATAAGAATCTAGCCCGTTCTATGATCCTCCCATGCTCTCTTGCTCGTACGAGATATGCATATTATTTATTACTATGATGGAATAGACAAAAGATACAACCGTACACTGACTTATTACATAAAATACCCTATTAATGTAACATAAGCTCAGTGTACGAGAATCAAGACAAAAGCTCATTCTACTACGAGCGAGCGACTATCACACTGATCAAAGAAACAGTGAATACTATCATAATGACAAGTGAGGTCTCTATTGGACACCATAAAGTACAGTATCGTTATGTACTATAAAGTAATCTAGTAATCAAGCTAGATTGAGCAGGACCTCACAGAGTATCAACACTAGAGTCGAGACACGCGTTCCCTGCATCAAGATATGCCAGAACGGGTTGAACTTTGAATATGCAAGCGGATAAGCACCAGCTTTGGTACGGATATAACCCTCTTTGTAAACGATAACAGATACCAGACTCATCTTACGGAATCATAGCCAGAGAACCTTGACCGAGCATTGAGTATGGAGAAAACGCAGCTTCTTCAAAAGTTTACAGTCGGTTTATTATAGTCGATGTCAGAACAAATATACTAACTTATGCACATAAAGTACAGTATGACAAAACTGATATTCAAATTTGTTTATTGACAACTATATCAAAGAAATCTAGTGCGACGAGTATATAGTTACAGTTATGACAAAACTACCGAAGCTAGACCAAAAGGTACAGTACGGACCAAAGCTACGAGTTATATAGACCACATTAAGTATTAACAGAACATGACAAAATTTACTAAGTTACGATACTATACTGGAGTTTACTTTCATGTAATAGCAGCTAATAAATCACGTAACTAGGTATAGCCTACATCCGAGATCATCGGCGTTATGATCTAGACACTAAATTTACAGTCATACAGAACCAATAAAGGAGGACAAACCATTCATAAGCCACAAAGAAGTACCATGTGGTTCTGGACAAATATGAACCAACAATACAGATAATGACAAATTCTGAATCGAGAATAGATGACATACACAAAAGAAAGTAAAGCTATACAGTTTGAATGTACTCAAAAATTATCTATCTAGTGGAAAGAAAAATTAATAGTCGCCATTTATTTTATATGAACTATAGTCTCGAGCTAGTAAGAAACGCACGCTGTGAATGAGTGACACAGAAAGTAGACCGGTTTTAATTTTAAAATCAACACAGCTGAGCATATAGCATACAAGACTTAAATGTTGTGCCTATATCAAAATTTACGTCGCAACCTGATTTTTAGTTCTATATGTTTGACAAACAGTACTATGAGTTTAGACATAAAAAGAGCAGTGCCTCTCCACAAGAGTGGCGTACCCGGCCAGATTGCCTGAAGATATGTTCTCGACTGCCACAAAAATGATACGTTGGAATCACATTGATAACCCACGATTTGCTGCTAAATATCACCAATGTCTTTGTCGAACTATTCCGAGAACCACTCTCCTATAAGTTGCATTGTGTTCAACTGCCCATATATTACGACTTGTTATAACCGAGACTCGAGATGATGACACACACCTACATACAAAACAGTGCTAGACAAGTTCTAATTAATTCTTACGTTATTCGAGAAATTTTTATCGTCTGTTTCGAACCCGGGATGCGTTAACCTTGTCTCTAAATGCGAGCGAGTGCGTGGTGTTTATCACTGAAGACGAGCGTGAATAGTATTAAAGACTGATATGCACGGCAAGTGTCAGGACCATTGAGGTGTCAGTGGTAAGGCAATATGTTATAATGCTAAATTATTCTCTTTTTATTCGCTGGATAGACAAGTCACGTTCTATCATACTGGAGATAATTCGTCGAGTTCACACGTTTCTAAGTACTTTCTGCGTGGGAAGTTTTTAGTCACAGGATACTGTTTGTTGGTCATCACGATAATGTACAATCTGTCTTTTAAATGCGCTTGCACGTGGGTGCGCGTACATAACTCTGTCTATTAAAATTAACCTGGCCTCTATGATATCTGTTATGAGTGTACTACTTCGTGCTCCATGATTCTGTTGTAGCTGCGTGTGTTTCACATCTATGATCAATCTATGCTGTGTTCTGTGACGGCTCGCCTTTCAGGCTACTAGTTTCAGTATCACTACATCTGCAAGTTCGCAAACATGCGATGTTTATATCGCAAATATGGCCCACCATGATTCTGTTCTATCATAAGCCTCGACCACCCAATGATCATGTTACTAACCTGACCACATAGAGTCTTAGTTCTAGACTGTTCATCTTGACTCACAGGCCGTCTAGTTGATTCTTGTTATTAGACCGTCGGAGTCACACCAGACCTATGATTTACTTTTATCCCAGTATCTGGTCGAATACTATCGTCCTGATGACCCCCATATCTCTTATTAGCTGGACCCGAGGGAGTCTGATATTTAAGATATCTCATTGTGGAAAAAAAAGATTGTGTCTTGCGTGCGTCCCAGATCGTGTTATCTGATAATCTATAGGTCTCCAGTACTACTGAGTGTGTCTTCTCTACCTGTAAGTCCCAACAATTCTTGTATAAGAACCTTCGATCCACAGATCTTATTGTATTGTGACCTTGGACTTTACGCACATGGTATTGTGTACACATGCTTCATGATCTCTAGTTCTGTGTTATCCTGACTGTGACCTATTATATACTTTGATTGATTACTCTAATGGCTCCCGAATCTGTTTTAATTCCTACTGGCTTCCTAGATGACCGCTATGCTAGGACTATCTAGTCAGCCTTTTTTACTCTGTGGGGTGCTCCCGGATCCGCGTATTTTAGACCACTATAGGGTCCCAGATCTGTTATTGTACCAGTTGATACTCTCAAGATCTGTTTGATGTATACACTCCTCAGGCGTACCAGAATCGTGATGTAAGTCTATCTGCTGGTCTGTTCCAGGTCCGGCCATCGTGTTTCCTCATGAGTGTATTCCATCTTTCATCAGAGTACCCGACCATCTTTTGCATCTGTTTGTACCTGTCCCAGATCTGTTTGTACCTGGGCCCAGATCTGTTTGTACCTGGTCCCAATCTGTTGTACCTTGTGCCCACGATCTGTTTGTACCTGTCCCCAGATCTGTTCTGTACCTGGTCCCAGATCTGTTTCTATCTGGTCCCCAGATCTGTTGTGTATCTGGTCCCAGATCTGTTTTGTACCTGGTCCCAGATCTGTGTTGTACCTGGTCCCAGATCTGTTGTATCTGGTCCCAGATCTGTTTGTACCTGGTCCCAGATCTGTTGTATCTGGTCCCAGATCTGTTTTTACCTGGTCCCAGATCTGTTTGTACCTGGTCCCAAATCTGTTTGTACCTGTCCCAGATCTGTTTGTACCTGGTCCCAGATCTGTTTGTACCTGGCCCAGATCTGTTTGTACCTGGTCCCAGATATGTTTGTGCTGTCTTGCCAACTCCTTGCCAAGGATTATACTTTAGGAGTTGCAAGACAGCACTAACAGATCTGGGACCAGTTATGTCGCGGACCAGCTCCCGCCTTCATCCTGTGGCCAAAAAACACCTGTGGATTTTAATCATAGACTAAAGACATCAGTGTAAAGGATAAGATCAGTGTAAAGGCTAGCGCTAGTGTAAGAGTAGAATAGGTAAGATAGAGATCAGTGTAAAGGATAGAGATCAGTGTAAAGGATGAAATCGAGTGTAAAGATAGAGATCAGTGTAAAGGCTAGATATCAGTGTAAAGGATAGAGATCAGTGTAAAGGATAGAGATCAGTGTAAAGGATAGAGAATCAGTGTAAAGGATAGAGATCAGTGTAAAGGATAGAGATCAGATGTAAAGATAGAGACGGTAAAGATAGAGATCAGTGTAAAGGATAGAGATCAGTAAAGACTAGAGATCAGTGTAAAGGCTAGAGATCAGTGTAAAGAATAGTATCAGGAAAGGCTAGAGATCAGTGTAAAGGCTAAGATCATACAAAGGCAGATATCAGGTGTCAAAGGCTAGATATCATGGTGTAAAGGATAGAAATCAGTGTAAAGGATAGAGATCAAGGGTTATTGAAGCGGAGTTAGCATGGCACGGATCAGATGAGATAAACAAGGTCTATTAATGTATCTTAGTAAATAGGACGTAGTATAATCAACGCTTTGCATTAGAAGCTCTATTAATACAAGTAATGTGATGGATTATATGCTAGGATATTCTCCAATGTGTAGAAGCTAAAGTATGACCATCGACGTTGTCAACACGAGATAAGATCTCGAAGTCATTGGAATGCTGATAGAATCATTTTCTCAAATAAAGCGCATAGAGCTTATTCTAGGTGATTGTATAAGAGTGAGAGATCAGTCGTATAAAGGATAGAGACTCCATATGTAAAAGTCTAGTGATTTATCAAACCGGATCTCAGATCAGTGTAAAGGATAGAGAATAGTGTAAAGGACATAACCGAAGTACAGCGAGCTCAAAGATAAAGGCGCGGATAGCCAGATTTTTTGAAAAGTGCATTTAGTAAATTCCAGTGTAATAGTGACTAATTTGATCAAACAAGGATACTCGAATGAAAGCAATCCTTTAGTTAGTTCTACTTAAATTAATATATCATAAGCTAAAGATGAAAGACAAGCCGTTACAAAAGTAAAGATTAAAGAGTGAAATCAGCGATGTTGTTCTAAAGCTATGGCGATTTGTAATTCAGTTAGAAGCAAAAGAGATCAGCGATAAGTTAAAGTAGTATGTATGGGAGAATGCAGGTTAGTAAAGGGATAGGCAGAGATTACGATGGCCTGTAATATAAGCGTAAAGAGATCAGACACTATTTTGAAGGATCAGCTATCCAGTAGATAAAACGATTCTAGAGAAGATCAAGTGATGATATGGACTAAGGTCTAGAGATCTACGTGCTTAATTTAAGATACAGAAGTCTTCTGATATAAGCCCAGGACTAGAGACGAGGTGCATGGAGGTATTAGTAAGTCTATAGTACTGAGGAATACAGTATTAAAGGATACATTCTTCGATGAGATCAGTGTTAAAGCTTAAAGTATATCCAGAGACTCTTTTGCTATAAATGAATTAGGTATCTTATTGCAGATTTGTATTAAAGGATGATATGCAGTTGGTATATGAGAGATGAGGAGTAGTCAATTGTCCAGATCCCTCCCTGAACGTCTGACGAGCTTTTTTTTTTTTTTTTTCCTTGATCCTGTGTCTTCGATGATTTCCCAAGAAGAGACACAGTTCACAAGTTTCAGGCTTTCAACCCTCGAAAGCATATCAGGATTAGAGCGACCATCACTCTAGCCTGTAACAAAAGTCTAGAGCACTCAATGGCTCACATGTGACTAAGAGAGCATACGAAGGTTTGTAAAAGGATAGAAGACATCAGAATATCGTCCAAGTCTCAGAAGCGGAATAGACAGTTCAACGCAATTGAAGATCAAGCATAGTTAGACATTCGGACACAAGCCTCGTACAGAGCTTAACTAGGCATAGCAATCTAGCCACATCAGGATTATACACCAGCCTAATCTTCAGTGTGATGAGCTTTAAAATTTCAGAGAATGTAATCCAGCTAACACAAACGTGGGCCATTTGAATGCCATTGCGGAGACGAGGTACGCTCGTGAACAAGAATATACGTCACCGAAGAGTTCTGGTTATAAAATTGGAAGGTATGCTAACTGGAGTCATCGAACACACTGCGACAAAACAGCCACAGCGGAAGGCAATGAAAACAGTCATCTCTTTACTCTGAATACAAATGAGGAACAGAAGACCTACCAGTCTGCCCTACACAATCTAGCCTGTCATTCTATCAAAAATCTACACAATCTACCAATTAGACGTTAATTTCATTTAAAACATAATAAACACACGGACAAAACATACGAGCCTACTGAGTCACTTAAATCATTTGAGCACGACGACACTCACCGACAACACACACTAGATCTATGACAACAACAACCAAACACAACCAGTTCTAGCTATCCACTTTTACACCAAGGCAGCACAACATACACAGGCAACAACCGACTCCCGAGACTAAATCATCACACACACATCACTACAACTACCCTATCACACACACTACACAGACACACCATCACCCCAACACGAGCACCTACACAACAACAACCAATAAGACACACCATGTCATTGAGCACAAACCACTTTCCGCCTCTATCACCGATTACAGCAATTGATGTTGAACACTAGTCCAGACGCCAGATCTTATAATTCATCGAGTTCTGTGTGAGGGTGAGACTCAAAATGGACTTCAATCGAGACGATGAGCTTTTACGCTGCATAGCGAGCCAGTGCGACCTCTAATGGCATCTCTACTCGAGGCTCTATTATTAGTCACATCTTGTAGGCGGGCATTTGGCGAGCTGAGCAACTGCCATACTAAGAAACAGTTGCATCACAACATTGTCTCTCCTCCAAGCTCCATAAGAAATCGTCATCCTGACGTGCACTCTCACTGGCCAACCATCTTACACTTCAAATGATCAGCGTGTTTCTCTACTACCTATACTCCTCTCCTCTCCTTTCTCCTATAGCCTTCTGCTCGCGTTATCTACCCTCTCTCCTAGCGGGCATCTTCCGCGCGCCTGGCCTCTCGCCTTTCGAATTCTCTCTCTCTCCTACCTGACATCACGCTGCCTCTCCTCTGCCTCTCCCTCCTCTCCTCTATTCCCGGTGAGTTGTGCAGAGCATTGCATGAACTGTGTGTATCTATGGTATATCATCTCTCTTGTGTTACAGTATTCTACAAAATAAATCAGGTCAACGCGTTATCTCTACAAGATTGCTTTGGGCGAGAAAGGGGTACAGTGTGCTCCGCCACCATAATCGGAGAGCGCGACCATCATCCCGAACCCGCAATACACATCCAGCCCGTGTCTTCTCTAAGTGGGCTCTCTTCTCGCCAGTTTATTAACATCCAGCAAGAGGGTGGACTATCGTCTGAACTATATTACAACTTTGTACGTCGTGGCTTCAGCAGCACATCCCTTCTACCTTAAGTTCTACATTCTTTCTTACACATGCCTACTTCATGTCGCCACAACCCAGTTAAGTGTGCGTGCTGCTATGTTGCTCCCCCTTTATCTTTGAATATCATCTCAGTGTGTTAGTGCATATTTAACGCCCAATCTTTCTGGCATGTCTCGCAGATTCTATGTGATCAGCAGTTAGGATGAGCTATCACCACCTTCAATCTTAACCTCGGAGCAAGACTCGAGCGCTGCTCTATTCCGCCCGGGAAGGACTGCCCGTTCCTATGACAGTCCTACAGCTCTGAAGATCATGGAGCGGTGATCTGAACAATCTCCAATTAATCCTCTCTCCCTCCTAGCGATGCTAAAACCCTTCGCGCTATCCAGTCCTGCGCACAGAACAGACTCTCTAGAATCCGACTCATGGACTAACATTCTCAACATACTGGCTTAATAGGTGACCACGATCTACCTGTACAGATTAATATATACACTACAATGGAAATTTTAACAACAACAAATTCGCATGTGAAAGTATCGACGCGCTGCTCTACATCGCAAAGGCTAGAAATTCTCAACAAGAAGATAACCTAATATACCTCAGTCACTGATGGCCATCGTACCCTGTACCAGAATTAGACGGCAACTCTTCTTCGACTAGATTGGCTCTGCAAGTTCTCCCTCCTAGTCACAAGTGTTCTCATTGTTAAAAAGCACCACAACTCATCCAAGAAACGCCGTGCATGCCTCACGTCTATGAGTGTGCTCAACCAACTTACCACAAGTTCTCTCTACTTCATCTCCCTATGAGCCCTACCATCCGAGCGTCCTCCACGGGCTTCACCATGATATGGAACAGCTCGACATACCGTTATACAAGAGCGATGCTGTGTGCTTGACACTACAGTATCATGGTCACGGGACACGAGCACACTCCAGTAACCTGTCGGTCATGGCCTCATCTGATCAGACCGACCCTATCTACCACAAAAACGAAGGGCAGTCTTCCTTACATACCATCCTCTGCACCAATGCTCGACCATCGCCTATCCCCTCTTAGATGGAGCCACGAAACAGTATACGCCCGATCTCAAGCTCACACAGAGTTCCACACAAAACGGTTCGAGCTCTGCACTCCCTCAAATTTGAGTTGAAGACCAAACTCCCTCACGACGCCAGGTCACGGGCAGTTCCAATCACCACCCGGCGGAGACACACCCACAAA
>NC_036863.1:1436524-1460592 GCF_002910315.2 Salvelinus sp. IW2-2015
GAGATGCAGGGGGGGGAGAGATTCCCAACAGCTTGAGAGGATTCACAACAACCATAGCCACTTGAGAGATTCCCAACAACCATAGCCACTTGAGAGATTCCCAACAACCATAGCCACTTGAGAGATTCAACAACCATAGCCACTTGAGAGATTCCAAACAACCATAGCGCACTTGAGAGATTCCAACAACCATAGCCCACTTGAGAATTCCCAACAACATAGCCATAAATTCCCAACAACCATAGCCACTTGAGAGATTCCCAACAACCATAAGCCACTTGAGAGATTCCCAACAACCATAGCCACTGAGAGATTCCCAACAACCATTAGCCACTTGAGAGAGTCCAACAACCATACCACTTCAGAGATTCCCAACAACATAGCCACTTGAGAGATTCCAACACCATAGCCACTGGAGATCCCAACAACCATAGCCACTTGAGAGATTCCCAACAACCATACCACTTGAGAATTCCCAACAAACCATAGCCACTTGAGAGATTCCCAAAACAAACCATAGCCACTTGAAGCATTCCCAACAACCATAGCCACTTGAGAGATCCCAACAACCATAGCCACTTGAGAGATTCCCAACAACCATAGCCACTTGAGAGATTCCCAACAACCATAGCCACTTGAGAGATTCCCAACAACCATAGCCACTTGAGAGATTCCCAACAACCATAGCCACTTGAGAGATTCCCAACAACCATACCACTGAGAGATCCCAACAACCATAGCCTTGGTTTAACATCCAACTCTCCTTTCTGTCATTGGACGGTGGGGGAAACTGCAGGATAGCACCTGGCACAATAACAAACCACTGGGCACAGATGTCAGTTCAACGTCCAGTTTTGATCTACTTAAAGTTGAGTTGTCAACTATTGTGAATTAACGTGAAATCAGTTAATTGGATTTTTAGGTAAAAGTTAGATGTAAAAGAGATGAAATGCCCTCACGTTGATAACTTTCTGCTAATCCAATGAGTTTTCCAGACAGTTTTGTCACCGCATAGATTTGATTTTTGAAATGACGTAGATACAACGTTGATTCAACCATGTGTTTTCCCCCAGTGGGAAGTTAACAATCTCAACAATTAACCCCCCCCCCCCCCTAGCTTCTATCAGGGGTTCTCTCTTTGCCATTATACTCTAGGCCGAGGCTGCAGATCCAACTTTTCTGGACATTCGGGAAGAGAGGGTCTCTGTCCAGAAAGTCGGATTCCCGCAGCTACTCCGTGTATTCTAACAGTATGAGGACATCGTCTGTTGAGCAAACACCATTGAGTTCTGAGTTACAGGATACGTTCCAAATGGCACACTATTCCCTTTATTAGTGCACTACTTTTGACAAGGGCCCATAGCACTCTGGTAACAAAGTAGGCACTACAAAGGGATTAGGACGCAGGAATGATGATGTCTGGGGATTATGAGGAAAACAACAGCCTCTGAGAGGGAGATGTTTTGAAGGATGTTTTTGGTCAGACCTCTCAGGGAGGGAGGAGGGAGGGAGGGAGGGAGGAGGGAGGGAGGGAGGGAGGGAGGGAGGAGGGAGGGAGGGAGGGGAGAGGGAGGGAGGGAGGGATGTTTTGAAGGATGTTTTGGTCAGACCTCTCAGGGAGGGAGGAGGAAGGGAGGGAGGGAGGGATGTTTAAGATGTTTTTGGCTCAGACCTCTCAGGGAGGGAGAGGAGGAGGGATGTTTTGAAGGATGTTTTTGGACAGACCTCTCAGGGAGAGAGGAGGGATGTTTGAAGGATGTTTTGGACAGACCTCTCACGGGGGAGGGAGGGAGTTTTGAAGGATGTTTTTGGACAGACTCTCACGGGAGGGAGGATGTTTTGAAGATGTTTTTGGCCAGACCTCTCAGGAAGGATGTTTTTGTTTTTGGCCAGAAGGATGTTTTGTCCAGACCTCTCAGGGAGGGAGGAGAATCCAGGACACAGGCTCCATAAGGACAACCTGTGATAGGAAAATCGATGTGGGGATGTGATAGGGGACCCTGGCTGGTGCCAAGTCTGTCTGAACACAGCAGACAGAGCGCACCCAGTCAGACATTGGTTATGTCTGGGTAAAATACCCCAGAGTTCTGCTCTGAAAACCTGGCAATGGACCTATTTGTCTCTGCCTTTCTCTTCATCTTCTAGCTGAGAGGAAGTTATTTGAAAGGAATTCAAAGGTAATTTAAATACCTCAAATTCCAGCCCTTCTGTCTGAGTGAAAAGTACATCTCTGCGTTCTGTCCCTGAAGCTGCCTGTGCCTCAGCATGTCCAAGTTTGACTCTGTCTGATTTCTTATGTTCTGCTTGTGATCTCTACTTATGGATCCATACACCACACAGCCAGGGTGGGCACAGAGAGAGACAGAGAGAGACAGAGAGACAGAGAGACAGAGAGACAGAGAGACAGAGACAGACGACAGAGAGACAGAGAACAGAGAGACAAGAGACAGAGACAGAGACAGAGACAGACACAGAGACAGAGACAGAGACAGAGACAGAGACAGAGACAGAGACACAGAGACAGAGACAGAGACGAGACAGAAGACAGAAACAGAAGACAGAGAGACAGAGCAGACAGAGAGACAGAGAACAGAGAGACAGAGACAGAGAGAGAAAGAGACAGAAACAGAGAGACAGAGACAGAGACCAGAGACAGAGACAGAGAACTAAATAATGCATAAAGCCCTTACCCACACAGAATACTGAACCTGGAGAAGAGTCTCCTCAGCCAGATGGTAGTGTGACTCTGTTTAACAAACACAAACAGACCCACAGAGCCCCAGGACAGCAACACAATTAGACCCAACCAAATAATGAGAAAAACAAAAAGTAATTACAGAATTGTAATTGGCACATTGAAAGAATCAACAGAAAAAAACTAAGCAAACTGGAATGTTATCTGGCTCCAAACAGAGAGTACAAAGTGGCAGAATACCTGACCACTGTGACTGACCCAATTTTAAGGAACGCTTTGACAATGTACAGACTCAGTAACATAGCCTTGCTATCGAGAGAGGTCGCCATAGCAGACCTGGCTCCCAAGAGAAGACAGCTATGTGGCCACCACCCACAAAATGAGGTGGGAAAAATGTTGGCTTCTTAACCTCCTGCCAAATGTATGACCACATTAGAGACTCAAATTTCCCTCCGTGGAAGACTAATGAGGATCAGAAAATAATATATATTCTCTGTTGTTTGATGGGCAAAATAACCAGGCCAGCCATACTGTAAAATAAAGTACAGAATGACAAAATACAATAGGACAAAATACAGTAGACAAAGTACAGATGAACAAAGTACAGTATGACAAAGTACAGTATTGACAAAAGTACAGAATGACAAAATACAGTAGAAACAAAATACAAATGACAAAGTACAGTATGACAAAATACAGTATGACAAAGTACAGTATGACAAAAATGCAGTATGACAAAGTGCAGGATGACAAAGTGCAGTATGACAAAGTACAGTATGACAAAGTACAGTATGACAAAGTACAGTATGACAAATGCAGTATGACAAAATGCATATGACAAAAGTACAGTATGACAAAGTAACAGTATGACAAAGTACAGTATGACCAAAATGCAGTATGACAAAGTTACAGTATTGACAAAATACCAATATGACAAAGTACAGTATGACAAAATACAGTATGACAAAGTTACAGTAGGACAAATACCATATGACAAAGTACAGTAGTGACAAAGTACCAGATGACAAAGTACAGTATGGACAAAGTACAGAATGACAAAATACAGTAGACAAAGTACAGTAGGACAAAGTACAGGTATGACAAATAACAGAATGACAAAGATGCAGTATGACAAAGTACAGTATGACAAAGTACAGTATGACAAAGTACAGTATGACAAAATATAGACAGATATGACAAAGTACAGTATGACAAAATACAGTATGACAAAGAATGACAAAGTATGACAAATAGCGTACAGTATGACAAAATGGCAGTATGACAAAAGTACAGTATGAACAAAGATACAGTATGACAAAGTACAGTATGACAAAATCAGTATGAACAAAAGTTAAAACAGTATGAAAAAATACAGTAGAACAAAATACAATATACAAAGTACAGTATGACAAAATACAGTATGACAAAGTACAGTAGGACAAAATACAGTTATGACAAAAACAGTAGGACAAGTACAGTATACAAAAGTACAGTAATGACAAAGTACAGAATGACAAAATACAGTAGGACAAAGAACAGAATGACAAAATGCAGTATGACAAAATGCAGTATGACAAAGTACAGTATGACAAAGTACAGTATGACAAAGTACAGTATACAAAATACAGTATGACAAAGGTACAGTATGACAAAATACAGTATGACAAAGTACAGTATGACAAAATGCAGTATGACAAAGTACAGTATGAACAAAAACAGTATGACAAGTACAGGTATGACAAAAAATGCAGTATGACAAAGTACAGTATGTGCTCACTGCCCACAAAATGAGTGGAAACCGAGCTGCACTTTCGAAACCTCCTGCCAATGTAGCAGCTTTTATACAGCTGATGCTTCACCTCTTCCTGCGGAATTTCATATCATGTTATCTGAGAATTTACTGTCTGTTTGGACCAGGGATGGTGCTCATGGGAGAGGTTTCCTGAGAGAGAGGGAAAATAAAGACTGATGATGGAGGTCAGACATGAGGTCAGTGGATGTGGATCCTAAGAGAGCAGTCAGTCATCCTCTGGGATGCGTCACACACTGTTTTCTAGTCTTCTGCGAAGTTTTAGTTAGGTCTGTTACAGTAGACAATCTTTCTAATGAAGAGCACTGGTCCAGACATAACCTGTGTTTTTACCTGGCCCAGATCTGTTTTACCTGGTCCCAGATCTGTTGTATCTGGTTCAGACATAACCTGTTTTGTACCTGGTTAGATTCTGTTTGTATCTGTCCAGTCGTTTGTACCTGCCCAGATCTGTTTCTACCTGGCCCCAGATCTGTTGTTACCTGGCCCAGATCTGTTTCTACCTGGCCCCAGATCTGTTTTTAACCTGGCCCAGACCTGTTTTACCTGGCCAGATCTGTTTCTACCTGGCCCCAGATCTGTTTTTACCCTGCCCAGATCTGTTTGTATCTGGTCCCAGATCTGTTTGTACCTGGTCCCAGATCTGTTTGTACCTGGTCCCAAATTAGTATGTACCTGGTCCAGATCTGTTTTACCGGTTCCAGATCTGTTTGTACCTGGTTCCAGATCTGTTTGACCTGGTCCCAGATCTGTTTGTACTGGTCCCAGATCTGTTTTTACCTGGTTCCAGAACTGTTTGTACCTGGTCCCAGATTGTTTGTACCTGGTCCCAGATCTGTTTGTACCTGTCCCAAATGTTACCTGTCCCAGATCTGTTTGTACCTGGTCCCAGATCTGTTTCTACTGTCCCAGATCTGGTTGTACCTGGTCCCAGATTCTGTTTGTACGGGTCCGATCTGTTGGTACCCAAAATCTGTTTGTACCTTGTCTCCAGATCTGTTGTACCTGGTCCCAATCTTTGTTACCTGGTCCCAGATCTGTTTCTATCTGGTCCCAGATCTGTGTGATCTGGTCCCAGAATCTTGTTGTACCTGGTCCCAATCTGTTTGTACCTGGTCCCAGATCTGTTATCTGTCCCAGATCTGTTTGTACCTTGGTCCCAGATCTGTTGTATCTGGTCCCAATCGTTTTTACCTGTCCCAGATTCTGTTGCTACCTGGTCCCAAATCTGTTTGTACCTGTCCCAGAATCTGTTTGTACCTAGTCCCAGATCTGTTTGTACCTGGTCCAGATCTGTTTGTAACCTGGTCCCAGATATGTTGTGCTGTCTTGCCAACTCCCTTGCCAAGGATTATACTGAGGAGTTGGCAAAGACAGCACTAACAGATGGACCAGTTATGTCCGCGACCAGCTCCCCCTTCATCCTGTGCCCAAAAACACCTGTGATTTTAATCTAGACTAAAGACATCAGTGTAAAGGATAGAGATCAGTGTAAAGGCAGCGATCAGTGTAAAGGAATAGAGATCAGTGTAAATGATAAAGAGATCAGTGTAAAGGATAGAGTTCAGTGTAAAGGATAGAGATCAGTGTAAAGGATAGAGATCAGTGTAGAAAGGCTAATATCAGTGTGTAAAGGATAGAATCAGTGTAAAGATGGTATAAAGGATAGAGAATCAGTGTAAAGGATAGAGATTCAGTGAAAGGATAGGAGACAGGTAAGAGATAGAATCAGTGTGATAGGATCAGTTAAAGGAGATCAGTAAAACTAGAGATCAGTGTAAAGGCTAGAGATCAGTGTTAAAGAATAATATCAGTGTAAAGGCTAGAAGATTCAGTTAAAGGCTAGAATATCAGTGTAAGGCTTAGAATATCAGTGTAAAGGCTAGATAATATTCGTAAAGGATAGAAATCATGTAAAGGATAGAGATGCAGTGTAAAGGATAGAGATCAGGTGTAAAGCTAGAGATCAGTGTAAAGGCTAGAATGTAAGGCTGATGAGTGTAAAGCTAGAGATCAGTTGTAAAGCTAGAGAATCAGTTGTAAGTAGAGTATCATGTAAAGATAGAGATCAAGTGTAAAGCGCTTAGAAATCAGTTGTAAAGGCTGAGAATCTGAAAGTGGATTGTTAAAAAGGATAGCAGATTCAATGTAAAAGGCTAGGAGAGATCAGTTAAAGGATAAGCAGAATCAGTGTAAAGGATAGAGATCAGTGTAGATAGAAATCAGTGCTAGAGATCAGTGTAAAGGATAGAGATCAGTGGTAAATGCTATGAAGATCAGTGTAAAGGCTAGAGATCAGTGTGAAAGGATAGAGATCAGTGTAAAGAATAGAATCAGTGTAAAAGGCTAGAGATCAGTTAAAGGCTAGAGATCAGTGTTAAAGGATAGAGATCAGTGTAAAGGATGAGATCAGTGTAAAGCTAGAGATCAGTGTAAAGGATAGAGAATCAGTGTAAAGGCTAGAGATCAGTGTAAAGGCTAGAGAATCAGGTACAAAGGCTAGAGAATCAAGTGTAAAGGGAAGAGATCAGTGTAAAAGGCTAGAGATCAAGTTGTAAAGGCTAGAGATCCGAGTGTAAAGGCTAGATCAGGTAAAATAGGAAGTTAAAGTAGATCAGTGAAAGAGACTAGAATTCATGTAAAGGATAAGAGATCAGATGTATCGAATAGAGCATCATGTAAGAAGTAAATAGAGATGCAGTTGGTAAAGGGACTAGAGATCAGTGTAAAGGATAGAGATCAGTGTAAAGGATAGAGATCAGTGTAAAGGATATAATCAGTAAGGATCAGTGTAAAGGCCTAGAGATCAAGGTAAAGGATAGAGATTCGAGTGTAAATTAGTGTAGTTACAATCTGGCATTCATTTTTGGCGTATGAAAGTATGCAGGGTTTTAAATGAAGGATGATATTGTAGCAACAGAAAAACAGGCACAGCCGAACAGTCATTCTCTTACTCATGAATACAAATGAGACCAGAATATCCCACATCGTAACACACACACGTCTAACACATCGACGCGCACACACACACCACACACACACCGACACACACAACACACACAACCCACACACAACACACACACACACACCACAAGCACACACACACACACACACAAGCACACGACACACAACACACACACACACACCGACACCACACCACACCACACACCACACACACAACACCACACACACACAACACAACAGCACACACACACAAACACCTGCAAGCAAACCATCCCCCACCCATAACGCTATGGGAAACATGTCAGAGGCCAGCATCTTGTCTGTGGTGGGCTCAGATGAGTGAGCTAAGCTGAGGCTGGGTGAATGTTTGGCTCACGAGCTCTTGGTAAACACTGGTGGGGTGCGTACAGTCTAAAACCATTTTCTCCCTCTCCCTCCTCCTCTGCCATCTCCTCTCCATCTCCTCTCCTCTCCTCTCCTCTCCTCTCCTCGTCCTCTCCTCTCCTCTCCTCTCCTCTCCTCTCCTCTCCTCGTCCTGCTCCTCTCCTCTCCTCTCCTCTTCCTCTATTCCCCGGTGAAGTTTGTGGCAGAGCATTGCCATTGAAACTGTGTGTATTCTATCGTAACGATCTCTTCTGTGTACAGTATTCTACAGAAATAAATGTAAGGTTCCTTCAAGGTGTTCTTTTGGAAGGGGGAGGGTTCGATATGAACCCATAACTGACCCAAACGAACCTATAGACCCTTCAATTGGTTCTTGGGCAGTTATAAGAAAGGGTGTTTTAGTGATAATTACAATGTAGTGGCTGCAGCTCATTAGATATTTTTGTTCACGAGCTCTTTTTGTGCAATCCGTGAGTGAGTGCCTTATTCTTATCTGAATTGTTTATGCTATTACAAGTTGGACTATGATCAGAGATGGCTGTGAAAGACTGACGTATGCCTGGTCAATGAGAGATGGTTTGACTAAATCATTAATCTCTCCTCAGGACCCCCAGCCGTTCCAGACTAGAACACCTCGGTTCAAACATGTTAATAAACACACCAATAATAAAACCGATGGAATTGTAATCAATATAATATTGTTATTAAACTAGAATTTAAAAAAAAAATACTGTATGCGTTATACAATGAACTTTATAGAACCATTCCCATAGAAGGTCTATGAAGAACCATAAAAAAGATCTCTCTCTTAAGGGTTCTATATAGCCACAAAAAGGGTTCTATATAGCCACAAAAAGGGTTCTATATAGCCACAAAAAGGGTTCTATATAGCCACAAAAAGGGTTGCAGCCATAGCAGAACCCCTTTTTTTGGTGCTATACAGAACTGTTTTTAATGGTTCTTTATACAGAACTTTGGGAAAGGGCACTTCATAGAACCATACAGGTTCCCTTTAGAACCTTATGAACATGAAAAAGGTTCCATATAGCACCAAAAAGGGTTATGCTATGCTTACTCTATATACCATTTGTTTTGTGTGTAGGAGGATGTCTCCCTACACAAACAGGATACATTATGGAAAGGCAAACAAAACACAGCATGCTAAGTAGCCTAGCAGCATGTAAAGTAGCTTAGCCTGTGTATGCTAAGTAGCTTAGACTCAGCATGCTAAGTAGCCTAGCAGCATGTAAAGTAGCTTAGCCTGTGTATGCTAAGTAGCTTAGACTCAGCATGCTAAGTAGCCTAGCCGGTGTATGCTAAGTAGCCTCAGCATGCTAAGTAGCCTAGCCTGTGTATGCTAAGTAGCCTCAGCATGCTAAGTAGCCTAGCCTGTGTATGATAAGTAGCCTCAGCATGCTAAGTAGCCTAGCCTGTGTATGCTAAGTAGCCTCAGCGTGCTAAGTAGCCTAGCCTGTGTATGCTACGTAGCCTCAGCATGCTAAGTAGCCTAGCCTGTGTATGCTAAGTAGCCTCAGCGTGCTGAGTAACCCACACATTTTTTTATTGTGACACCTCACACCTATCTATGGATATAGTCCACACTGCTAGCAGGATGGACAACTAAACATAGTACCTGCCAAGGACAGTTATTATATTGTAATATGACCACTGCCATCCAACTAATACTGATATCTGATCATGCATCGTTCAAATCGGAAGATCATCTTTCAAGTCTGAAGTCCAACACCCATGGAAGGGTTGCAGGGAGAAAATATTGTGAAAAGCAGAAAGTCAATGATTTCTAATATATCCACCTCATTGTGTTGTAGTCTGATACACAGACATTAAACACCTCATTGTGTTGTAGTCTGGGTACACCAGACATTAACACCATCATTGTGTTGTAAGTCTGGGTACACAGACCATTAAACAACCTCAGTGTGTTGTAGCCTGATACACAAGATATTAAACACCTCAGTGTGTTGTAGTTGCTGATACAACAGAACATTAAACACCTCATTGTGTTGTAGGTTATATTTTCTTAGTGTATATTAAACACTCATGGATGTGACGTTAGATAAGTTGCTCGAGGTATATTCGACTCTTTTTCAAGAAATATATATCTAACCAGTCAGTGGAGGTGGGGGGGGGGGGAGGGGGGGGGGGGGAGGGTGTGGGGTTCTGGGAGGGTGGGTGGGGTGTGCGGCAGTGGCGGGGGGTGAGAGGGGGCGAGAGGGCGGTGGGGGGGGGGCTGAGACGCGAGGACGATATGGGATGGTGAAGAGAGCGCGCGCAGGTAATCAGCGCTCTCTCGCTCCACTTATCTCGGGATCGTTCCACGAGACAGCAGCTGAAATGCCAGTTGTTTGTAGCGTCTCTTGGATCATACACAGATGAGAGACGGTTAATCACTCTCCTCTCATGTTTCTATGTCGAGCTAGAGTCGCACGTCGCGCATATAGTTCCACTCTTGTGTCACATATTCGCGACCAGAGTTGTCAAGGTGAATTGAGTAGTAGGTTTGTTATCACCGCAGACATATAAACAGCCTTATGTGTGTTGAGGTAGCTACAAGGGTATGACGTGCAGTAGATAATTCGCACGCTCTTTACGGTTGTGGAAGATTATAGGATAGAGCCGCCGGAACACCGGTTATTATTTATCTCGCGTAGTAGATGTGATGGAGATCTCCATCGCCCAGCCATATCTTATTATTATTCATGTCAGTGTGTTGTAGCCTGATACACACACAGAATTAAGGGGACATGCTCGCGCTCGCGCATTAGAGGACATTATAGCTTCCTATTTCATTGACAGGAAATTGACATTTGGATGACAGTGGAGGGCTTTGTCTTAGAGGATTAAATGCACCTATAATCGTAAGGACAAGCTCTACCTCATCCAGCTTCCTTCTGTTTTTTGTGGCTTAGCAACTTACAACAAAACACGCCGCAAAATGCACGCTGAGTTATATATTATCTCGACAGGCATTACACTACCAGTCAAAAGTTTGGTAGAGAAGAGACCATGAATATGTCAAGGGCTACTTATATATATATATATCTCTTACAATTTTCTACATTGTGAGATAATAGTGGCAGACATCGAAAACTAATGAAACAACACATGGAATCATGTAGTAACCCCAAAGAAGTTGTTAAACAAATCCACAATGCTTTCATATGGGTTGAGATCTCTTCCGAGCTTACTCACGGCACTTGGCACACCATCATTTAGTCCGTTGTAGAGCACGCTTTTAGCCACGCGACTCTGTGTCAATCGCTCAAACCAGCTTCATTAGGTACCGCTCAGCCACTCGCGCAAATGGGAACATGGTATCTCAATTGAACCCGAGCGCCTCGCTCCAGCATTGTGAACGTCATAAGTGTCTCGTAGAAAGAATTTCTTTTCCTCTTAATGCATTTGTACGTTCACGTAATAGATGTTGATATAGATAGTACGTTTGATTGTTATTGTCACGCACTCCGCTCCCACTCACGCTCGCAGTATGTAGAATGCCGTCTGCGTAGATATAGAGGAACCGCCACAGGAACGGAGAAGTTCGCCGATAGGCAGTCATAGAGATCTTGGCGTAGGGATCCTGAAGTCGCGAGGAAGTGACGGGGTTACGATATTTAGGAGCGCTATATTAGACTCACGCCACGATTGGATCAGAGAATAGATCAGATTGCTATGTAGATGGTAAGCAATTATCGTTATAGAAAGACTGGATTGATGTATTGCGCACAATACTCTGTGTTACGAAAGAGTTCCTTCACTGTCAATTGATACAGAGGCAAGGCCCATATTCTTTGATAAGACACCAGTAGAAGGGCGACTTACGCGGAGTACTCTCTTAATTTCACGCTACACCCCGATAGAGGCAGCGCACTATATGTTATGTATTTGGGCACATTAGCCAGTTGGAAATTGTTTTTGGCCGTCTGATGGCACGCTAGTTATTATGATATGTATTGATTGGATAAGTTCTTGAGAAGAAATCTCACACATAGTTGGTCTGCACCGAGACGCAGCCACACGCGGATTCTGTAGGCGGATGATCACGTTCGCCCACTCGCTCGATTTTCCCACCTGATAATACGAGACAGCGCGCATACGGGTGACTGCTCGCACGCTCGCGTTATAAGATGCGCCTGTGGGGCAGGATAGGGTGCGTACGGGTTAGAGAGCTACCACGAAGGTGAGAGTGCACCTATAGGAGATGGATTCACTGCGCTCACCAGGCCACTCTCACTCGCCACGCTTGTATTAGTTTATTACTGGGGCCCATCTGGATCGGGGTCTCACGCCTGGGACGATTTTCACTCTCTGTTTTTCAAAACAGCGGATCACCCCCCCACGACGCACTTCTGGGAGGGGGAAATCCCACCACACAGACACCCACCAGGTTGTGTAGGGCCTTACATATAACTTATTTAACAGGAGGAGAGGGTTATATGTTATGGGGAGTACCGCAGAGATGTAAAATACTGACACGTAATCAACGAAGTCCTGGGTGGTGGGTGAATTTGGAGTCGTTAGGCTTGGTCTATAGTTAAAATAAATGATAGTCCGCACTAAACCCCAATCCAGATGGATGGTTAGGTAAGAGGTCAGGGCGCGAAGATTTATTAATGCCTGGTCGTGTGAGAGAGGCGTCAGCTGTAGAGGTTCGTAGGTGCCGCACGATTAGAGGATATTCACTCGTAGCTTGTACTCCAGGGCGCTTCTGGTGTCGAATTCGCCTGAGAGGCCA
This sequence comes from Salvelinus sp. IW2-2015, assembly GCF_002910315.2. Lineage (NCBI taxonomy): Eukaryota > Metazoa > Chordata > Actinopteri > Salmoniformes > Salmonidae > Salvelinus > Salvelinus sp. IW2-2015. Next base: position 1,449,134 of record NC_036863.1, read on the forward strand.
CTTAAAGCAACCGCCACGCCACGGAAAGAAGGAGTAATGGAGTTCGCAAGACTTGTATCCGCCTATAACACTCCTCCGGCTCAACTCGCAATAGCATGTGTCACGAGCCAGCGCGAGGTAGATTCACTATCACGCATAGCGAGCGAGACCACTCATTGGGTATAGTGCACTCCGTCCGTGCATGTAGGTCCGCACCGTTCGGGTTACTGGATACTACGTCGTCTCACGAAGACAGGTGGTTGAAGCCGGAGAAGATTGATATATATAAGTACTTTCAAAACGATCAGGACGTCATACACCTTAGTACACACACATGGGAAGGGATTTACCCAAACGGTATGGAGCTCTGTCCCGAGGGCGCAGTTGATGTGGTGGCTCTCATGGGTATGAACAAAGTCCCTGCTGTTAACTTAATTGCCGCTCGATGTTGTGGGAAGAGGTGTGGGAGATTCTTCACTAGGCAAAGCTCTCTAGGAAGGCACGCTCGTGGCTTTCACACGGCCTGATTTCACCCACGCCTGTCGTCACGTGCCACGCTCATGGGGGTGATTGTGGGTGATTAGTGTCGTCTGTATTACTGTATAAGGTAAGGAGCTTCATAAACGATGTTGTATTTTACACTGTTTACTGACAAACTTATGTGTTGATGTGTTCTATTGTATAGCGGTGTCGATACTGCTAATGAACGTAATCGCCTGAACGCATAGGTAACTCTGGGTCCTCCTGTTCCTGTGGCGGTCCTCATGAGAGCCAGCTTCATCATCCATAGCACTGCAGAGCCCAATGTCTATACTCCTTGCAGACGCATCCAATAATATAACAGAGATCAGACAAACTTAGAGAGCTCGTGGCGGATGCGTAAGAGAGGAATATGGCGAGAGGTGAGGATGAAATTCCCACAATATTTAACTGTTTAGTAGGAGCACGATTGTACCACGTTTTGAAGGATAGAGCCAGGTAGGGTGCGTCCATGAGCAGGTGACTTAAAAACTAATTTAGTTGGAGCGTGAGTTCTCGCCGAGAGGATTAATCACTCGCCCGACTACGCTCGATCGTGTATGAAGAGCGTCATTCAAGCATGTTATTATTATGTGTGTTGGCTATTGAATAGGCATATAGGACATGAATGAGGCTGTTATTTATTGATCTTATAGTTCCCGTTGAGACTTACTTCCGTTTGATGTGTGTTGTGTTTCATTTTCAACTTACCTGGCGATTCCATGGGTGTTTGTTTCAAAGTTGTGGGGGACTCGGGTCTTGCACCGAAAAAGCTATTTTCTACAGATGGTCAGAAATTGTAAACAATAAAGAAAAGCCCTTGAAGTAGTAGGTTGTTACTAAACGACCACTTATTTAGAAGAGTCGTAGTGTGGAATATGTCATAGATCATAATTACATATAGATCGTTGTCTCATAAGATGCAGTCACGCGCACTTGCGATAGAGATTAGATAATTTGTTTGAGTGGAGCGTAGTTAACTCGAGAGAAAAAACAGAAGGAAGCTGGATGAGGTAGATCTTGATAGATAAGTGCGGATTGTACAGATGCCCTGAAGGGGGCGCGGACCAGAGGGCACGAAGAGATTGAATGTCTCCACCGACCTAGTTATTTATCTTATATACGTGGGAGCTTGATGTGGATTAGTACAGGAGACGTTATTAGCTTAATCGATATGTAGAAGATAGATACAGGCGCAGCGCGACGAGGTGTGGTGGTAGATGTCTGTGTTATCAAGAACTACCAATAACAAAATGTAGGTGTTGTAAATGGTCTTGGTGTATCAGACTACAACATCACTGAGGTGTTTAATGTCTGTGTACAGACTACACAACTGAGGTGTTTATGGTTCTGCGTATCAGTTTACTACAACACACTGAGGGTTTAATGTCTGCGTATCAAGAACTTACAACACACTGAGGTGTTTAATGTTCTGCGTATCAGACTACAAGACACAGCAGCGCCGAGAAGATATGTATGTGTATAGATAGATCTTGTGTATCAGCGATACTAGTTATATTTAGTATTGTTGTGTAGTGTGTTCATATAGGTCAGAAATTCAGCAGTGTACGCAGCTAGGGACGGAGAGGCACTTGTATGGGTGCTGAGTTAATGTTATAAGAGATAACTGTCAGATATAACGAACCACACGGTGAGGCCGTGTATTAATTCATAGATATTAAGCTACAACACCTGGGAGGAGCTCGCTCGGATTATATTGTATAAAGATAGTGTATCAGGCTCATAGCACCGGGGGGCGTAGTTTTAAATTGTCTGTGTACACGAAACTACTCAGGGTCAGGGAGATTGAGATTGTATTTCGGTCTGTATGGACTGTCGGGTGATATTACTACGCCACTCCAAGGGACACGCAAGCACAGAGCAAGTAGATGTGTTTTAAATGTAGATAGTTGTACAACACAAATGAGGTGGATATATTAAGAAATCATTGACTTTCTGCTTTTCACAAATATTTTCTCCGCTGCCAACCCTCATGCGGTGTTGGAACCTTCAGGACACTTGAAAGATGATCTTGTATGTATATTACGCACTCGCCATATTTGCAGCACTTCGAGTCAGTTATTCGGATCGAAGTGAGGTGGTGGGCACGATATATATAGAGAGAGAGAGTCGGAACTCATTACAGAATAATTATTGTATCGGATGTGTCCTGAGGAGAAGGGTCAAGTATACTCGGCGAAAGGCAGTACTCGGAGTGTTTAGTTTGTCCATCCCTGCTACGCAGTGTGGGACTATATCCATAGATTAGTGTGGGAGGTTGTTCACAATAAAAAAAATGGTGTGTGGGTTACTCAGCAACGCTGAGGCACTTAGCATACACAGGCTTAGGGCTACTTAGCAGCTGAGGCTACGTAGCATCCAGGCTAGGCTGTACTTAGCACGCTGGAGGCTACTTAGCATACACAGGCGCTAGGCTACTTAGGCATGCTCGAAGGCTCTTATCATACACAGGCTAGGCCTTACTTAGCCGGAGGGGCGAGGCTACTTAGACATACACCAGGCTAGGCTACTTAGCATGCGAGGCTACTTACCATAAGTTCACACCGGCTAAAGGCTAGCTTTAGCATGCTGAGTCTAAGCTACTTAGCATACACAGGCTAAGCTACTCTTACATGCTGGCTAGGCTACTTAGCATGCTGAGTCATAAGCTGACTTAGCATACAACATGGCTGTACTTTACATGCTGCTAGGGTACTTTAGGCATGCTGCTGTTTTTGTTTCCTTTCCATAATGTATCTCTTTGTGTACGGCGAACCATCCTCCTACACACAAAAAATATGGTATAGTAGAGTGAAGCCCATAGCATATCTTTTTGGGTGCTATACTGGAACCTTTTTCATGTTCATAAGGTTCTAAAAAGGGAACCTGTATGGTTTCTATGAAGTGCCCTGTTCCCCAAAGTTTCTGTATAAAGAACCATTAAAAACAGTTCTTGTATAGCACCAAAAAGGGGTTCTGCTTGGCTGCACCACCTTTTTGTGGCTATAACTTAGAACCCTTTTGTGGCTTATAGGAACCCTTTTTTTGTGGCTATACTAGAACCCTTTTTGTGGCTAATATAGAACCTTTTTGTGGCATATAGAACCCTTTTTGTGGCTATAATAGACCCTTTTGTGGCTATATTAGAAACCCCTTTCTTTGATGGCTATATAGACCGCTTTGTTGTGGCTATATAGCTCCTTTTTGGTTTTGGCTATAACTAGAACCACTTTTGTGTGCTTATATAGAACCCTTTTTGTGGCTATATAGAACCTTTTGGTGGCCTATAACTAGAACCTTTTCTTATGGTTCTTCAATAGAACCTTTATGGAGAAATGGTGTTCTAATTAAAGTTCATTGTAAATCAACCATACTAGTTTTTTTTTTAAATTCTACGTTTAATAACCATATTATATTTTAAAATTGCCCGATACGGGTTTTTATTATTGTGTTTAATTAACATGTTGAAACCAGGTGTTCTACGCTTCTGTGATTAGTCGGCTGGGGGTCCCTGCAGGAGAGAAGTTAATCGATTTAGTCCAACCAATTCTCAATTGCACATAAGGCCATACGTCGAGTTTTCACAAGACAGACCATCTCTTGATCATAGTCAGCCAAACTTGTAATAAGCATAACTACACAGATAAAGATAAGGACACCTCACTCACGGTTTGCAACCAAAAAGAGCTGGTGAAACCAAAATCATTCTAATTGAGCTGCGGCAGCCACTACAATTGTAAATTATCCACCTAAAACACCGCTTTTTAATAACTGCCAAGAACCAATTTGAGGGCCTAATGGTTTCTTTGGGTCAAGTATGGTTCCATAGTAGAACCCTCCCTCCAAAAGAACACCTTGGAGGAACCTTACTTTAATTTCTTGTAGAAGTACTGTACCACAAGAAGAGAATCCTTTGTTACATAGATACACACATAGTTCAATGCAACTGCTCTGCCACAAAACCTTCCACCGGGAATAGAGGAGAAGGAGAGGAGAGGAGGAGGAGAGCGAGAGGAGAGGAGAGGAGAGGAAGAGGAGAGGAGAGGAGAGAGGAGAGGACGAGCGAGTAGGGAAGGAGCGAGGAGCAGGAGAGGAGAGGAGAGGAGAAGAGAGGAGAGGAGAGGAGAGGAGAGGGAGAAACAATGTAGATGTACCTCCCACAAGTTTGTTACCATAGAGCTGTGAGCCAAGAACATCTCACCCAGACCTCAAGCTAGGCTCACTCATAACTGCACCCACCCAGCAGAAAGGATCTGGCTCTGACTGTTCCCATAGCGCTCACTCGCGCGCTCGCGCGCGCGATAGGTCGTTTGCAGGGGTGTTTGTGTGTGGTGTGTGTGTGTGGTGTGTGTGTCGTGTGCTGTGTGTGTGTGTGTGGTGTGTGTGTGTGTGTGTGTGTGTGTGTTGTGTGGTGTGTGTGTGTGGTGTGTGTGTGTGTGGTAGTAGTGGTTGTGTGTGCGCTTTTGTGTGTTGTGTTGTGTTGTGTGTGTGTGGTGTTACGGGACGTGTGGTGGTGTTCAGATGTGGGACTGCTCTTTTCTGTCTCATTTGTATTTTTCATGAGTGAACATGAGAATGGACTGCTTTCATTGCCTTCGGCTGTGAGCCTCTCTCTCTCTCTGCTCCGCCCACCCTCTATCTCTCACTTCTCAAACTCGATATCTTCTCACGCACGCTCAATGCCAAAATGAAATGCCAGATTGTACTACGACTATTTACACTGATTCTATCCTTTACACTGATCTCTGCCCTTTACACTGATCTTTATTCCTTTATCCACCTGATTTTCTCTAATCCTTTACACACTGGATCTCTAATCCGTTTACACTGTGATCTCTGATCCGTTTTAACAACTGATCTTTCTAGCCTTTACACTGATCTCTATCGCTTTACAACTGATCTCTATCCTTTAACATTGATCTCTATCTCTTTACACTTATCTCGTAAGCCCCTTTCATGATCTCTATCCTTTTCACACGCTGTATACTCTAGCGCCTTTACACTGATTTTCTCTAGCTTTACACCTGGATCTCTAGCCTTTACACTGATCTCTATCCCTTTACACTGATGCTCTTATCCTTTAACATGAATCTTAGCCGCTTTAACTGATCTCCTAGCCTTTAACAGCTGATCTCTATCCTTTACACTGATCTCTAGCCTTTACACTGATCTCCTATCCTTTTTACCAATGATCTCTAATCTTTAACACTGATCTCTAGCCTTTACACTGATCTCTGGCCCTTTACACTGATCGTCTACCTTTAAAACTGGATCTTCTATCCTTTTACACTGATCTCTGCCTTTACATGATCTCTAGCCTTTCACTGATCTCTAACTCCTTTACAACTATCTCTGCCTTTATCACTGTATCTCTATCCTTTAGCAGACTGATTCTCTATCCTTTACACTGATCTCCTCTAGCCTTTACATTCGATCTCTATCCTTTACACCTGACTCTATCCTTTAACACTGATCTCTAGCCCCTTTACACCTGAATCATCTATCCTTTACAACTGATATCTATCCTTTCAACTGATCTCTAGCCTTTACACTGATCTCTAGCCTTTACACTATCTCTAGCCCTTTACAAACTGATCTTCTAGGCCTTTACACTGATCCTTCGAGCCTTTACACTGATCTCCTATCCTCTTACAAACTGATCCCTATCCTTTACACTGATTTATTCTTTACAATGATATCTACCTTTCTACACTGATATCCTAAGCCCTTTTACAGACACTGATTCTAAGCCTTACACTGATCTCTAGCCTTTACACTGATATCTTTCTTTACACTAGATCTCTAAGCCCTTTACCACTTGATCTCTAGTCTTTACTGATTCTATTCCCTTTACGACTGATCCTCTATCCTTTACACTGATCTATATCCTTTACAACTGATCTCTAATCCTTTAGACACTGATCGTCATATTCCCTTTACACTGATCTCCTATCCTTTAAACACTGATCTCTATCTTTTACACTGATCTCTATCCTTTACAACTGATAATTAAGCCCTTTTTACACTGATCTGTCTATCCTTTACACTGATCTCTATCCTTTACTGATCTCTATCCTTTAAACAAGCTGATCTCTTATTTCCTTTACTGATCTCTATCCTTTGAGCACTGATCGCTAGCCTTTACACTGTCTCTAATCCTGTTACACTGATGTTTAAGTCTAGATTAAAATCCACAGGGTGTTTTTTGGTCACATAGGATGAAGGGGAAGCTGGTACCGGATCATAACCTGGTCCCAGATCTGTTAGTGCTGTCTTGCCAACTCCTAAAGTATATCCTTGGCAAGGAGTTTGGGCAAGACAGCCAAACATATCTGGGACCAGGTAACAAACAGATCTGAAGGATCGCTAGGTACAAACGAATCTGGGACCGGTAACAAAACAGATCTGGGACCGGTACAAAACAGTTTGGGACGAAGGTACAAACCAGATCTGGACCAGGTGAAACGGAACAGATCTGGGACCAGATACAAACAGCTCTGGGGACCGTGAGGTACCAAACAGATCTGGGAACCAGATCACAAACACGATCTGGGAACACAGGTACAAAAACAGATCTGGGAACCCAGGTACAAACAGATCTGGGACCAAAGATACAAACAGATCTGGGACCAGATAGGAACAGAGTCTGGGACCAGGTACAAACAGATTCTGGGACCAGGTAGCAAACAGAAGAATCTGGGAACCAAGGTAAAACAGATTTGGGACCAGGTACAAACCAGATCTGGGCCAGCGTACAAACAGATTCTGGGACCAGGTACAAACAATCTGGGACCAGGTTAACAAAATGATCTGGGACCCAAAAGGTAACACCAACAGATCTGGACCAGGTAAAACAGATCTGGGCCAGGTACAAAGATTCTGGGACCAGGTCACACAGATCTGGAACCAGGTAAAAAACAGAATCTGGGACCAGGTTCAACAGATCTGGGACCAGTACAAACAGATCTGGAACCAGGGTAACAAACAGATCTGGAAACCAGGTAAAAAGATCTGGGGACCAGGTCATACAGATTTGGACCAAGGTAAAAACAGATCTGGGACCAGGTAAACGCAGATCGTGGGACCCAGATACAAACAGATCTTGGGCAGGTAAAAACAGATCCTGGGGGCCAGGTAAGAAACAGATCTGGGCCAGGTAAAACAGGTCTAGGGGCCAGGTTTAAAAAACACGGATCTGGGGCCAAGGTAGAACAGATCTGGGCAGGTACTAACAGATCTGGGGCCGTAAGAAACGAGATCTGGGCAGGTACAAAACAGCATCTGGGACCGGAGATACAGAACAGATCTAGGCGCAGGTAAAACCAGGTTATGTCTGAAGCCAGATTACAAAACAGATCTGGGGACCTAAGGTACAAACAGTAATCTGGGCCAGGTAAGACAGGTTATGTTCTGGAACCGTGGCATTCCCTTCATTAGTTACAAGATGTGTCTGAACTGTAACAGAACCTACTAAAATTCCCCCAGAAACAGAAACAGTGGTGACGCATCCAGAGGATTGACTGACTGATCTCCTTAGGAATCCACATCCCACTTGACTCATGTCTGACGCTCCATCATCAGTCTTTATTTTTCCCCTCTCTCTCAGGAAAACCGTCCTCCCATGGACACCATCCCTGGTCCAAACAGACAGTAAATTCTCAGATAACATGAATATGAACTCGGGTCAGAGGAAAGAGGTGAAGCATCAGCTGTATAAAAGCTGTACATTTGGCAGGAGGTTCGAAAGTGCAAGCTCGGTTTTTCCAACCTCATTTTGTGGGCGTGAGCACATACTGTACTTTGGTTCAATACTGCATTTTTGTCCATACTGTACTTTTGGTCATAAACTGTATTTTGTCATCTGTTTTGTCATACTGCATTTTGTCATACTGTAACTTTGTCATACTGTATTTTGTCATACTTGTACTTGTCATATGTACTTTGTCATACTGTATTGTCAATATCTGTACTTTGTCATACTGTACTTTCGTTGTCAATACTGTACTTTGTCATAGCTGCATTTTGTCTAATACTGCTATTTTGTCATTCTGTACTTTGTTCCTACTCGTATTTTTTTTGTCATTCTGTCTTTTGTCCATAGCTGTACTTTGTCATACCCTGGGTTTTTTTTTTTTATACCTTTTTTGGGGTTCCTACTGTTTTTGTCAATACTGTATTTTTGTTCCTACTGTATTTGTCTCATACTGTATTTTGTCAATACTGTACTTTGTCATGATTGTATTTTGTTCTACTGATTTTTTCATACTGTACTTTGTCATAACTTGGCATTTTGTCATACTGTACTTTGTTCATACTGGTACTTTGTCATACTGTTACTTTGTCATACTGCAGTTTTGTCCATATCTGTCTTTGTCATACTGTACTTTGTCATACTTGGTCTTTGTCATAATCTGCATTTTTGTCATTCTGTAACTTGGTCATACCTGTACTTTTGTCCTGACTGTCTTTGTCCTACTGTATTTTGTCCATTCTGTCCTTTGTCATCTGTTTTTGTCAATACTGTACTGTTTGTCATACTGTATTTTGTCATACTGTACTTTGTCATACTGAACTTTGTGTCATCACTGTATTTTGTCATAACTGGTCTTTTGTCATACTGTACTTTGTCCATACTGTAACTTTGTCAAGTACTGCATTTTGTCATACTGCAAGTTTTGTCATTCTGTAACTTTGTCCGCTACTGTGATTTTGTCCATTCTGTAAACTTTGTCATACCTGTACTTTGTCAACTGTACTTTGTCCTACTGTATTTTGTATACTGTATTTTGTCCTATGTTTTGTCATATCTTGTATTTTGTCATACTGTACCTTTGTCATATTGTATTTTGTTTACTGTATTTTTTTCATACTGTAATTGTCATACTGATTTTGTCATATGTACTTTGTCATACTGTACTTTGGTCATAGCTGTTAACTTGTTTGTCATACTGCATTTTTGTCATACTTGTACTTTGTCCCATACTGTACTTTGGTCCATACTGCCAATTGTTGTCATTCTGTAACTTTTGTCATACTGTACTTTGTCCTACTGTACTCTTTGTCCTAACTGTATTTTTGTCCAATTCCTGTATCTTTGTCCATAACTGTAACTTTGTCATACTGTACGTTTGTCCTACTGTATTTTGTCATACTGTATTTTTTGTCCTACTGTACTTTGTCATACTGTATTTTGTCAATACTTGTACTTTGTCATAAAGTTGGTATTTTGTGCATATCGTGTACTTTGGTCATTACTGCATTTTGTCATATCTTGTACTTATTTGTCATACTGTACTTTGTCATTACTGCATTTTGTCATACTGCATTTTGTCATACTGTACTTTGTCATACTGTAGCTTTTGTCATACTGTACCTTTGTAACATACTGCATTTGTCATACTTACTGGCACTTTTGTTCCATACTGCATTTCTGTCATACTGGTATGTTGTTCATACTGTAATTTTGTCATACTGTACTTTGTCATTTGGTATTTTGGTTCTACTGTATTTTGTTCCCATTCTGTACTTTGTCATACTGTAACTTTGTCATACTGTCTTTGTCATTCTGTAATTTGTCCTACTGTATTTTTGTCTCTATTGTATTTGTCCATTCTGTGACTTTAATTTTAACCCAGTATGGCCTGGCTGGTTACCTTTTGCCTCAAACAACAGAAATTATATGATTTATTCTGATCCCTCATTAAGTTCTTCCCACCGTGAGGGAACATTTTGAGTCTCTAATATGGTCATGACATTTTTGGCAGGAGGTTAGAAAGCAAACATTTTTTTTCCCCACCTCATTGGTGGGTGGTGGCACACCATAGCCTGTCTTTCTCTTGGGAGCCATGGTTCTGCCTAATGGCGACCTCTTCTCGATATGCAAGGCTATGTTTACTGAAGGTCCTGGTACATTGTCAAACAGCGTTCCTTAAAAATTGGGTCAGTACAAAGTGTCAGGTATTCTGCACTTTGTACTCTCTGTTTGGAGCCAGAATAACATTCCAGTTTGCTTAGTTTTTTTCTGTTGAGTTTCTTCCAATGCGTGCCAATTACATTCGCCTGTAATTATCTTTTTGTTTTTCTCATTATTTGGTTGGGTCTAATTGTGTTTGCTGTCCTGGGGCTCTGTGGGGGTCTGTTTTGTGTTTGTTAAACAAGAGTCACAACTACCAATCTGGCTGAGGGGACTCTTCTCTCAGGTTAGATCTCTGTGGGTAAGGGCTTTTTATGGCATTAATTTGTCTCTGTCTCTGTCTCTGTGCTCTGTCTCTGTCTTGTCTCTCTGTTTCTGTCTCTTTGCTCTCTCTGGTCTCTGTCTCTCTGTCTCTCTGTCGTCTGTCCTCTCTGTCTCTCGTCCTCTCTGTCTCTCTTGTCTGTCTGTCCTCTGTCTCTGCTCTGTCTCCTGTGGTCTTGTCTCTGTCTCCTGTGTCTGTCTCTGTCTCTGTCTCTGTCTGCTGTCTCTGTTCTGTCTCTGTCTCTACTGTCTCTCTGTCTCTCTGTCTGTCTCTTGTCTCTGTCTCTCTGTCCTCTCTGTGCTTCTGTCTCTCTGTCTCTCTCTGTCTCTCTCTGTGCCACCCTGGCTGTGTTGGTGTATGGCATCCATCCAAAGTACAGAGATATCACAAGCCAGGAGCATAAGAAAATCAGACAGAGTCACACTTGGACATGCTGAGGCACAGGCGCTTCGAGGGACAGCACGACAGCAGATGTACTTTTCAACTCAGAGACAGTGTAGGCTAGAGAAGTCACGGAAGATGAGGTAGGAAGGACTCTGGGAATTTTCAGATATAAGAGATATCTACGTTAGTGCTATAAGGGATAGAGATCATTGTGATAAGAAAGAGCTAAGAAGGAAATAAGTTGTTCCAGATTATCAGAAGATTAAAGAGTAATAACCATGTTTCCTTGCTTCAAGGGGTAAGAGTATAGCAGGCTTAGAGGAGAGTGAAATAAGAGGGAAA
>NC_036863.1:1460617-1473667 GCF_002910315.2 Salvelinus sp. IW2-2015
GTGTGTTGTAGTCTGATACGCAGACATTAAACACCTCAGTGTGTTGTAGTCTGATACACAGACATTAAACACCTCAGTGTGTTGTAGTCTGATACACAGACATTAAACACCTAATTTTGTTGTAGTCTGATACACAGACATTAAACACCTCAGTGTGTTGTAGCCTGATACACACACAGACATTAAGCATGCGTTGGCTGGAGGCAATCCCATCTTAGAGAAATTAATTGTGAGACATCTTCTGCTGTCGTGACCTGTCCCACAGTCATCAAGACTCTACCTCATCCAGCTTCCTTCTGTTTTTGTGCTTGGAACTTACAACAAAACACGCACGCAAAATGCACGCTGAAAACACACACATATACACTACCAGTCAAAAGTTTTAGAACACCTACTCATTCAAGGGCTTTTCTTTATTTTTACAATTTTCTACATTGTAGAATAATAGTGCAGACATCAAAACTATGAAACAACACATGGAATCATGTAGTAACCCCAAAGAAGTGTTAAACAAATCAAAATACATTTCATATTTGAGATTCTTCAAATAGCCACCCTTTGCCTTGATGACAGCTTTACACACTCTTGGCATTCTCTCAACCAGCTTCATTAGGTAGTCAYCTGGAATGCATTTCAATTAACAGGTGTGACTTCTTAAAAGTTAATTTGTGGAATTTCTTTCCTTCTTAATGCATTTGAGCCAATCAGTTGTGTTGTGACAAGGTAGGGATGGTATAGATGGTATAGTGCTATGATGAAGCTGGCTCTCATGAGGACCGCCACAGGAAAGGAAGACCCAGAGTTACCTCTGCTGCAGAGGATACGTTCATTAGAGTTACCAGCCTCAGAAATTGCAGCCCAAATAAATGCTTCACTGATTTCAAGTAACAGACACATCTCAACATCAACTGTTCAGAGGAGACTGTGTGAATCAGGCCTTCACTGTCAAATTGCTGCAAAGAAACCACTACTAAAGGACACCAATAAGACGAAGGGACTTGCTTGAGCCAAGAAACACAAGCAATGGACATTAGACCGTTGGAAATTTGTCCTTTGGTCTGATGAGTCCAAATTTGAGATTTTTGGTTCCAACCACCGTGTCTTCGTGAGACGCGGTGTGGGTGAACGGATGATCTTCGCATGTGTATTTCCCACCGTAAAGCATGGAGGAGGAGGTGTTATGCTGTGGGGGTGCTTTGCTGGTGACACAGCACGTGAATTCAAGGCACACTTAACCAGCATGGCTACCACAGCATTATGCAGTGATACGCCATCCCATCTGGATTGGGTTTAGTGGGACTATCATTTGTTTTTCAACAGGACAATGACCCAACACACCACCAGGTTGTGTAAGGGCTATTTTACCAAGAAGGAGAGTGATGGAGTGCTGCATCAGATGACCTGGCCTCCACAATCACCCGACCTCAACCCAATATTGAGAGCTGGAATTTGGATGGTTGGACCGCAGAGTGAAGGGGAAAAAGCACAACAAGTGACTCAGGCATATGTCGAGGAATCCCTTCAAGAGCTGTTGGAAAAGCGATTTTCAGGTGAAGAACAAAACTGGTAGGATCATGCCGAAGATGTGCAAAAAAGCTGATCATCAAGGCAAAGGTTATATGGCTATTTTGAAGAATCTCGAAATATAAAATATATTATTGATTTGCTTTAACCTTTTTTGTTACTACATGGATTCCATGAAGGATGTGTCATTTATAGTTGTGGCTTCACTAGTATTCTACAATGTTAGGAAAAATAATAGAAGAAAAAAACCCTTGATGGGCTAGGGTATCTAAACCTTTTGACTGGTAGTGTACACACACTAAGCAACAGACACACTAACACAACACCCTGTCTTAAAAAGGAAGGGGGCCATTTTTTTTTCCCAATTTTTTTTTTTCCCATTCCCAATTATCATATCTGCCGGAGTTCTTTCTTTAAAGCGTTGGTCATTACCACAATTGGTTTTTCCTCCCCTCCCTCCCTTTTTTTTTTTTGTTTGTTCCTCCCCTTTCTCCCTCCCTCCCTTTCCGCTTCTCTCTCTCTTCTCATTTCTCTTCTAGTTCTCAATCCCTTTTTCTCTCTCCCCCTCCCCTTATTCCCCACAACTCTTTCTCCCCTCTCCTCCTTCCTCCCTCTTTTTTCTTCGTCTCATTTCCTCCAATTTCTCTGCTCTCTCAATTCCCTTTCTCTCTGCTCTCTCCCTCCGGCCGCCTCGCCACCACAATCCCCCCCTCCCTCCTTCGCTCTCTCCTCCTCGCTTTCTCTCATGGCGCCACTCAATCCGTTCTCTCTCTCTCCCCCCTTATCCCCCACTTTCCACTTTTCTCTCCTTCTCTCAATCCCTTCCTTCCTCCCTTTCTTCTCTCTCTCTCATCCATTTCTCGTTCCCCTGCCTCCGCTTTGCTTCTACTCTACTCCAATCCCATTTCTCTCTACTACCTCTTCCCCTTTCTCTCTCTCAATCTCTCAATCGCCTCCATCCTCACTTTCTGCTCCCCTCCTCCCTTTCTCATCTCTTCATGCTTTTCGTCTCTCTCAACTTTTCTCTTCTCCTTCCCATCGAATTTCTGCTCTCCTCCCCGTTCTCTCTCCTCCTCCCGTTCTATCTCTCTCTCAGATCCTTCTCTATCCTGCACCTCGCCTTTCTCTCCCTCCCTCCTTTCTCTCTCTTCAATCCTCCCTCCTTTCCTCTGCTCTCTCTCAATCCCTTGCTCTCTCCTGCCCTCCCTTTCTCTCTCTCCTCCTTACCTTTCTCTCTTTCATCTTCATCGCCTCCCTCTCCATCTCCATCCCTTTCTCTCTCCCTCCCTCCCTTCTCTCTCTCCAATTATTTTCTCTCTCTTCTCACTCACTTCTATCTCTCCAATCCTAATTTTCTCTCCCCCTACTTCCTTCCCTCCCTTTCTTTCTCTCTACCTCCCCCCTTTATCTCGTCTCTCAATCCGCTTTCTATCTCCCGTCCCTCCCCCTTCTCTCTCCCTCTCCTTCTCTCTTCAACCCTTTCTTCTTCTCTCCTCACCTCCCTCTTCTCTGCTCTCCTCAAATCCTTCTCTCCTCTCCCCTTCTCTCTCCTCTCCCTTTTCTTCTCTCTCACCCTTTCTCTCCTACTCATCCCTCTTCTCTCTCCCTCGCTCCCTTTCTCTCTTTCAATCCCTTTCTCTCTCCTCTATCCTTTCTCTCTCTGCAATCTCTCAATCCCTCCTCCCTCACCAATCATTCTCTCTCCCTGCCCTTCCCTCTTCTTCTCTCTCAAATACTTTCTACTCTCTCTCAATCATTTCTCTCTCTATTCTCCTTTCTCTTCCCTCTCGCTTTCTCTCCACCTCCCTTTATATCTTCTCTCAATCCCTTTTCTCTCACCCTCCCTCCCTTCTCTCTCTCTTCAATCCTTTCCTCTCTCGTCTCCCTCCCTTTCTCCCTCCAATCCCTTTCTCTCTCCATCCTCCCTTTCTCTCTCTCATCCCTCCTCCCCTTTCTCTCTTTCTCGCAATCCTCTTTCCCCCTTCCTCCCTTTCTCCCTCTCTTTTCTCTCTCTCATCCCTTTCTCTTCTCGCAATCCCTTTCTCTCTCCTTAATTCCCTTTCTTCGCTCCCATCCCTCCCTTTCTCTCTCCCTCAATCCCATTTCTCTCTCTCTCAATCCCTTTCTCTCTCCCTCCCTCCAATCCCTTTATCTTCCTCCCTCCTCCGCTCCCTCCCTCCCTCCCTCCTCCCATCGCTACGCTTTCTTTGCTCTCTGTCTTCCCTCCTCTTGTTCCTCCTTTCCTCCCTCCATTTGCATCCTAACACCCTCCCCACTCGCTCCCTCATTCCCCTCTGCATAGTGTCTGGCGGCATCTCTCTGTGGTTGTTAAGTGGTCCTTTGTGTTGTTGTTTATTTAACAGACCTGGTTGTCATCACCCCGCACGCCTTCCCTGTCTTCTGGAGGGTTCCAATATCAATGAGGAGCAGTGAGTCACAGAGCTGCCAACATCACGCAGATAGCCTGCAGGGAGGATGGGTCTCACCCCTACACACACACGCACACACACGCACGCATACACGCACACACACACACACACACACACACACACAACACACACACAACACACACCACACACACACACATACAACACACAACACACACACACACACACACACACACACACACACACACACACACAGACATTTATGCCTACAGTGTCTTCAGAAAGTATTCCAGACTGATTCCACATTTTGCTGAGTTACAGCCTGAATTCAATACGCCATAATGACAAAGTTGTTAGACATTTTAGCAAATTTATTGAAAATGAAACACATAATTATCTAATTTACATAAGTGTTGACACCCCTGAGTCAATACATGTTAGAATCACCTTTGGCAGCGTTTACAGCTGTGAGTCTTTCTGGGTAAGTCTCTAAGAGCTCTGCACACCTGGATTGTAGAATATTTGCACATTATTCCTGTTTAAATTCTTCAAGCTCTGTCAAGTTGGTTGTTGATCATTGCTAGACAGTCATTTTCAAGCTGATTTAAGTTGAAACTGTAACTAGGCCACTCAGGAACATTCCGTGTCGTCTTGGTAAGCAACTCCAGTGTATATTTGGCCTTGTCTTTTAGGTTATTGTCCTGCTGAAAGGTGAATTGGTCTCCCAGTGTCTGTTGGAAAGCAGACTGAATCAGGTTTTCCTCTATTATTTTGYCTGTGCTTAGCTCTATTCTGTTTCTTTTTATTTAAAAAACCTCCCTAGTCCTTGCTGAAGACAAGCATACCCATAACATGATGCAGCCATCACCATGCTTGAAAATATGAAGAGTGGTAATGACTTCTGCCGAAGTCGGTTCCTCTCCTTGTTGGGGCGGCGTTCGGCGGTCGACGTCACCGGTCTTCTATCCACCTTTCATTTTCCATTTGTTTTGTCTTGTTTTCCCACACACCTGGTTTACATTCCCTCACTACGTGACGTGTATTTAACCCTCTGTTCCGCCCATGTCTGTGTGTGGAATTGTTTGTTGTAAAGTGTATGTGCACTTCASACTGGTTCGCGACGGGTTATTTCAACCCATATTTTGTTGTTCTGGGTGCCGTTGGTTTTGCATCATAAAACTGCTCCGGTTGTTAC
Source organism: Salvelinus sp. IW2-2015 (assembly GCF_002910315.2). NCBI lineage: Eukaryota > Metazoa > Chordata > Actinopteri > Salmoniformes > Salmonidae > Salvelinus > Salvelinus sp. IW2-2015. The sequence continues at coordinate 1,465,724 of NC_036863.1, forward strand.
CCAGTTCTGCTCTCCTGCGCCTGACTTCCCTGACTTCCCCTTCCCTGCAGACTTCCCTACGCACCTCTTACAAGAGTGGTACTTAGTAATGTGTTGTATTGGACACAACTCTTTGTATTCAGGACAAAAAGTGAATTGCTTTGCCACCTTTTTTGCATTATTACTTTAGTGCCTTGTTGCAAACAGGATGCATGTTTTGGAATATTTATATTCTGTACAGGCTTCCTTCTTTTCACTCTGTCATTTAGGTTAGTAATGTGGAGTAACTACAATGTTGTAGATCCATCCTCAGTTTTCTCCCATCGCAGCCATTAAACTCTGTAACTGTTTTAAAGTCACCATTGGCCTAATGGTGAAATCGCTGAGCTGTTTCCTTTCTCTCTGGCAACTGAGTTAGGAAGGCCTCCTGTATCTTTGTAGCCACCATCCAAAGTGTAATTAATAACTTCACCATGTTAAAAGGGATATTCAATGTCTGCTTCTTATTTTATTTTACCAGTCTACCAATAGGTTCCCTTCTTTGTGAGGCATTAGAAAACCTCCCTTTTGTGTTGGAATCTGTGTTTGAAATTCATTGCTCGACTGAGGGACCTTACAGATAATTGTATTTGTGGGGTACAGAAATGAGGAAGTCATTCAAAAAAAAACATGTTAAACACTATTATTGAACAAAGTGTGAGTCCATGCAMCWTATTATGTGACTTGTTAAGCAAATGTTTACTCCTGAACTTATTTAGGCTTGCCATAACAAAGGGGTTGAACACTTWWTGACTCAAGAAATTGTAGCTTTTAATTTGTCATACATTTTTTCAAACACTTTCAAAAACATAATTCCACTTTGACATTATGGTGTATTGTGTGAAGGCCAGTGCCATACAATTTTAGTTGAATCCATGTTAACTTCATGTTTGTAACACAGAACAGAATGTGGAAAAAGTCAAGGGGAGTGACTAATACCTTGTGAAGGACACGCACATGCACATGCACAAGTGCACACAACCTCAAATGCACATTAACAAAGTAAAGTCACTGACCCTGTACACGCCCACACAAACACTCTTAGAGGTGCTTCCAGGAACCTGAAAGGGTTCTTCGGCTGTTCCCATAGGACAACCTTTTGAATAAAAATGTTTGGTTTCAGGTAGAACTCTTTTGATTCCAGGTACCAAAAAGGTTCTCTTACGGGGACAGTCAAAGAACTCATGTGGAACCCGTTTTTATATAAGAGTGTATTTACTCCTACAGAGTGTATTTACTCCAACAGAGTGTATTTACTCCTACAGAGTGTATTTACTCCAACAGAGTGTATTTACTCCTACAGAGTGTATTTACTCCAACAGAGTGTATTTACTCAACAGAGTGTATTTACTCAACAGAGTGTAATTTACTCCCAGAGTGTATTTACTCCTACAGAGTGTATTTACTCCAACAGAGTGGTATTTACTGCAACAGAACAGTGTATTTACTCCACAGAGTGTATTTTACATTTCCTACAAGAGTGTATTTTACTCCTACAGAGTGTAATTACTCCTACAGAGTGTATTTACTCCAACAGAGTGTATTTACTCCAACAGAGTGTATTTACTCCAACAGAGTGTATTTTACTCCTACAGAGTGTATTTTACTCCTACAGAGTGTATTTACTCCAAACAGAGTGTATTTACTCCTACAGAGTGTATTTACTCCTACAGAGTGTATTTACTCCTACAGAGTGTATTTACTCCAACAGAGTGTATTTACTCCTACAGGTGTATTTACTCCACAGAGTGTATTTTATCCAACAGAGTGTATTTACTCCTACACATGTTTTCATCAATGCATTCAAACACAGACAGAGCAGAGTAGATGTCTATCTCTTTATTTAAACTATAATGAGGCGTCAGAGTGACTATACTGAGGCGTCAGAGTGACTACAGTATAGTCACTCTGACGCCTCAGTATAGTCACTCTGACGCTCAGTTATGTCACTGAGCCTCAGTATAGTCACTCTGACGCCTCAGTATAGTCACTCTGACGCCTCAGTATAGTCACTCTGACGCCTCACTATAGTCTCTGAGCCTCAGTATAGTCACTCTGACGCTCACTATAGTCACTCTGACGCATAGTATAGTCACTCTGACGCCTCAGAATAGTCACCTCTGACGCCTCAGAATAGTCACTCTGACGCCTCAGAATAGTCACTCTGACGCCTCAGATGTCACTGACGCCTCAGAATAGTCACTCTGACGCCTCAGAATAGTCAATCTGACGCCTCAGAATAGCACTCTGACGTCACGTTATACTCACTTCTGACGCCTCAGTATAGTCACTCTGACGCCTCAGGATAGTCACTCTGACGCCTCAGTATAGTCACTCTGACGCCTCAGGATAGTCACTCTGACGCCTCAGTATAGTCACTCTGACGCCTCAGTATAGTCACTCTGACGCCTCAGTATAGTCACTCTGACGCCTCAGTATAGTCCACTCTGACGCCTCACTATAGTCACTCGACGCCTCAGTATAGCTCACTCTGACGCCTCGTTATAGTCATCTTGACGCTCACTATAGTCATCTGACGCCTCAGTATAGTCACTCTGACGCCTCACTATTAGTCACTCTGACGCTCAGTATAGTCACTCTGACGCCTCACTATAGTCACTCGACGCATCAGTATAGTCACTCTGACGCCCTCAGAATAGTCACATCTGACGCCTCAGAATAGTCACTCTGACGCCTCAGAATAGTCAATCTGACGCCTCAGTATAGTCACTCTGACGCATCATATAGTCACTCTGACGTCAGATAGTCACTCTGACGCTCAGAATAGTCACTCTGACGCCTCAGAATAGTCACTCTGACGCCTCAGAATAGTCACTCTGACGCCTCAGAATAGTCACTCTGACGCCTCAGAATAGTCACTCTGACGCCTCAGAATAGTCACTCTGACGCCTCAGTATACTCACTCTGACGCCTCAGTATAGTCACTCTGACGCCTCAGGATAGTCACTCTGACGCCTCAGTATAGTCACTTGACGCCTCAGGATAGTCACCTCTGACGCCTCAGTATAGTCACTCTGACGCCTCAGTATAGTCACTCTGACGCCTCAGTATAGTCACTCTGACGCTCAGTATAGTCACTCTGACGCCTCACTATAGTCACTCTGACGCCTCAGTATAGTCATGCTTACTTGATCCTATTTTGAATTTTGAGGTCGATGCTGCAGTCCTCCGAGAGGATGCTGCCCAGGTATTTAAAGGACCGGACTATTGCCAGTGATTTGTGTTCAGTGGTGAAGACAGGTATGGTGGGTGGAGGGCTGGATCCCATTGGCAGACCACCTCTGTTCTTGGTGGTGTTGATAGACAGTCCCATCCTGCTATAGACCTTCACAGACAAGGACAGACTGAAGGTCTTGCAGAGATGGTTGTAAAGTCGTCTCAAATAAAACTGTGAAGGACTCGGCGTTACTCTGGACCCTGATCTCTCTTTTTGACGAACATATCAAGACTGTTTCAAGGACAGCTTTTTTCCATCTACGTAACATTGCAAAAATCAGACATTTTCTGTCCAAAACTGATGCAGAAAAATATTTCCATGCTTTTGTTACTTCTAGGTTAGACTACTGCAATGCTCTACTTTCCGGCTACCCAGATAAAGTACTAAATAAACTTCAGTTAGTGCTAAATACGGCTGCTAGATCTTGACTAGAACCAAAAAATGTGATCATATTACTCCAGTGCTAGCCTCCCTACACTGGCTTCCTGTGGGTTGATTTCAGCAAGGGCTGATTCAAGGTTTTACTGTTAACCTACAAAGCGTTACATGGGCTTGCTCCTACCTATTCTTTCCGAGTTGGTCCTGCCGTACATACCTACACGTACGCTACGGTCAAAAGACGCAGGCCTCCTAATTGTCCCTAGAATTTCTAACAAACAGCTGGAGGCAGAGCTTTCTCCTATAGGCCTCCATTTTTATGGAATGGTCTGCTACCCATGTGAGAGACGCAGACTCGGTCTCAACCTTTAAGTCTTTATTGAAGACTCATCTCTTCAGTAGGTCCTATGATTGAGTGTAACTGGCCCAGGAGTGTGAAGGTGAACGGAAAGGCTCTGGAGCAATGAACCGCCCTTGCTGTCTCTGCCTGGCCGGTTCCCCTCTCTCCACTGGGATTCTCTGCCTCTAACCCTATTACAGGGGCTGAGTCACTGGCTTAACTGGTGCTCTTTCATGCCGTCCTAGGACGGGTTGGCGCCCCCCCTTGGGTTGTGCCGTGGCGGAGATCTTTGTGGGCTATACTCGGCCTTGGCAAAGTGGGTGGGGTTATATCCTTCCTGTTTGGCCCTGTCCGGGGTATCATCGGATGGGGCCACAGTGTCTCCTGACCCCTCCTGTCTCAGCCTCCAGTATATATGCTGCATAGTTTATGTGTCGGGGGGCTAGGGTCAGTTTGTTATATCTGGAGTACTTCTGTCTTATCGGTGTCCTGTGTGAAATTTAAGTATGCTCTCTCTAATTCTCTCTTTCTCTCTATCTTTCTCGTCTCTCGGAGGACCTGAGCCCTAGGACCATGCCTCAGGACGACCTGACATGATGACTCCTTGCTGTCCCTAGTCCACCTGGCCGTGCTGCTTATCCAGTTTCTTTCTGCCTGCGGCTATGGAACCCTGACCTGTTCACCGGACGTGCTACCTGTCCCAGACCTGCTGTTTTCAACTCTCTAGAGACCGCAGGAGCGGTAGAGAACTCATTAATGATCGGCTATGAAAAGCCAACTGACATTTACTCCTGAGGTGCTGCACCCTCGACAACTTACTGTGATTATTATTATTTGACCATGCTGGTCATTTATGAACATTTGAACATCTTGGCCATGTTCTGTTATAATCTCCACCCGGCACAGCCAGAAGAGGACTGGCCACCCCTCATAGCCTGGTTCCTCTCTTGGTTTCTTCCTAGGTTTTGGCCTCTCTAGGGAGTTTTTCCTAGCCACCGTGCTTCTACACCTGCATTGCTTGCTGTTTGGGGTTTTAGGCTGGGTTTCTGTACAGCACTTTGAGATATCAGCTGATGTACGAAGGGCTATATAAATACATTTGATTTGATTTGATTTGGGTCACAAGAGCACAGTCATCAGCATACTGCAGCTCAAGAACCTGCTCCGTCAAAACCTTGTTGGTTGCTTGGAACCTCCTAATGTTGAAAAGGTTTCCATCCAGCCTGATGTCCACTGCAACACCGCTGCCGTCCTCAAGCTCCTCGTGGAGAAGCTGGGTGACGCATAGGAGGAAGATGTTAAAGTGGACAGGTGCCAGCACACACCCCTGCTTCACACCGATGCTTACTCCAAAGGGCACTGACTCTTGCCCTTCTATGGCCACCCAAGCCATCGTCCCATCATCGAACTGGCAAAGGATGTTGACAAATTTATCTGGACAGCCACATTTGAGTAGAATGCCCCATAGTAGTTCCCTGCTCACAGTGTTGAAGGCCTTGGAGAGGTCGACGAAGGCCTTGGAGAGGTCGACGAAGGCCTTGGAGAGGTCGACGAAGTCCTTGGAGAGGTCGACGAAGGCCTTGGAGAGGTCGACGAAGTCCTTGGAGAGGTCGACGAAGGCCTTGGAGAGGTCGACGAAGGCCTTGGAGAGGTCGACGAAGGCCTTGGAGAGGTCGACGAAGGCCATGAAAAGGTCCTGTTGTTGTTCACGGCACTTCTCSTGGAGTTGCCGTGCCGACCGTACTCCTGTTCTTTCTGAAGCCGCACTGTGACTCTGGCAGCAGTTCCGCTGTGATGTTGGCCAGAACCTTGCCCGGCAACAGCCAGAAGGGATATCCCCCGGCTGTTGCCGCAGATGGACTTGTCACTTTTGTTCTTATAGATGTTGACAAGACCTGTTGACAAGACCTCTCCAAGGCCTTCATCGACAATGTTTGCATGCCGACACTGTTGGGGGACGATCTCCTGGTCCCAAACCTCTGTGATGTGCTGGTGGAGCATTCTGGTTCAGAAGTAACCTCCCTTCTTATGTAGCTCTGCCGGGATGCTGTCAGCTCCAGGAGAATTTGTTGTTCTTGAGGGAACGGATAACTGATAACACCTCTTGGAAGGTTGGAGAATGGTTGAGGTTTTGGAATGGGTGGACGGACAGGCAGTGTTCTTCCAAGATGGAGTGGTCTATAGGAGAATGCTTATTGACTAGTGTTTCAAAGTGGAGAGCCGACCTCGTAAGGATCTGGTTTAGGACATTCAAAAGAGTTAGACCATCCTAAGTTTTCAAATTGTGCATGTTGATTTCCTGTGCCTTATTCGTCCACCATTCGTTCTGCAGAACATGCAAGGTTGTTTGCACTTCCTTGCTCGATGCACGCCATTGTTGACGTAGGTAGCAGATGTGCGGCTGTTGAGAGTAGCCCTGTGCGCTTTGTGCATATTGTCCAGTAAGGTGATGGTGTAAGAGTTCTCATCGAACCAGTCGTGATGTTTCCTACCTCTGTAGCCAATGGAGTGGGCCGCTGCCTGATAAAGCGCTGAGCTAATAGATGTCCACTTCTGGCCCATGAGGTCCTCTGCGCTCAGAAGAGGCTCAGCCTCCCTCAGTCTTTCAGCTCAGAAGAGGCTCAGTTTCCCTCAGTCTTTCAGCTCAGAAGAGGCTCAGTTTCCCTCAGTCTTTCAGCTCAGAAGAGGCTCAGCCTCCCTCAGTCTTTCAGCTCAGAAGAGGCTCAGGAGGTCGACGAAGGCCATGAAAAAGGTCCTGTTGTTGTTCACGGCACTTCTCGTGGAGTTGCCGTGCCGACCGTACTCCTGTTCTTTCTGAAGCCGCACTGTGACTCTGGCAGCAGTTCCGCTGTGATGTTGGCCAGAACCTTGCCCGGCAACAGCCAGAAGGGATATCCCCCGGCTGTTGCCGCAGATGGACTTGTCACTTTTGTTCTTATAGATGTTGACAAGACCTGTTGACAAGACCTCTCCAAGGCCTTCATCGACAATGTTTGCATGCCGACACTGTTGGGGGACGATCTCCTGGTCCCAAACCTCTGTGATGTGCTGGTGGAGCATTCTGGTTCAGAAGTAACCTCCCTTCTTATGTAGCTCTGCCGGGATGCTGTCAGCTCCAGGAGAATTTGTTGTTCTTGAGGGAACGGATAACTGATAACACCTCTTGGAAGGTTGGAGAATGGTTGAGGTTTTGGAATGGGTGGACGGACAGGCAGTGTCTTCCAAAGGGAGTGGTCTATAGGAGAATGCTTATTGACTAGTGTTTCAAAGTGGAGAGCCGACCTCGTAAGGATCTGGTTTAGGACATTCAAAAGAGTTAGACCATCCTAAGTTTTCAAATTGTGCATGTTGATTTCCTGTGCCTATTCGTCCACCATTCGTTCTGCAGAACATGCAAGGTTGTTTGCACTTCCTTGCTCGATGCACGCCATTGTTGACGTAGGTAGCAGATGTGCGGCTGTTGAGAGTAGCCCTGTGCGCTTGTGCATATTGTCCAGTAAGGTGATGGTGTAAGAGTTCTCATCGAACCAGTCGTGATGTTCCTACCTCTGTAGCCAATGGAGTGGGCCGCTGCCTGATAAAGCGCTGAGCTAATAGATGTCCACTTCTGGCCCATGAGGTCCTCTGCGCTCAGAAGAGGCTCAGCCTCCCTCAGTCTTTCAGCTCAGAAGAGGCTCAGTTTCCCTCAGTCTTTCAGCTCAGAAGAGCTCAGTTTCCCTCAGTCTTTCAGTCAGAAGAGGCTCAGCCTCCCTCAGTCTTTCAGCTCAGAAGAGGCTCAGACTCCCTCAGCCTTTCAACTCAGAAGAGGCTCAGCTCCCTCAGTCTTTCAGCTCAGAGAGCTCAGCCTCCCTCAGCTTTCAACTCAGAAAGAGGCTCAGCCTCCCTCAGTCTTTCAGCTCAGAAAGAGGCTCAGCCTCCCTCAGTCTTTCAGCTCAGAAGGAGCGTCAGCCTCCTCAGTCTTATCAGTCAG
>NC_036863.1:1473692-1489557 GCF_002910315.2 Salvelinus sp. IW2-2015
CAAGCCTCCCTCAGCTTTCAACCAGAAGGAGGCTCAGCCTCCCTCAGTCTTTCAAGCCTCAGAAGAGGCTCAGGCACATCCACCCCTACCGTCTATTTTCACTCAAGAACCGAGGAACTCCAGCACATCACCACTCCAGTCTATTCGAGCTCTTTGATAGAGGCCTCACGAGCCTCGACACCCCTTCAGATCTCTTTACAGCTCGAAAGCAGGACTCAGCCTCCCTGCAGAGTACCCTTTCAAGCATCGAAGAGCTTCAGCCATCCCTCAGCCCTAATATTCAGCCGACAGAGAGAGAGCCAGTCCTTCCTCAGCACTTCATTCCGACACAGAGCCTGACGGACTACGTGGCACCTATACTGACAGCATTTACTTCAAAGCCGCGCGGGATACCACAGTTCGCAGAACGGCAGCCAGAGAGGGGAGCCCGACGGTGACTTCTACCTGACTAAAAAGAGTCTTTGCCAGATAGTACACAAGTGTAGTGTATGAGCTAGGCCACTCATGTATAACTTCTGAGCGGAGACGACCCACTCGAGACCAAGACCACAGTAAGTATGCCGCGACAGCTAGACACCTATACGGTGTACTACTTCACGTGGATCGCACTAGCTGGAAGTGATCCGTTTATCACAACAGTAGTGCGGTCGAGGACTAAAGACCAATTGATCCCATATAACTGGAGATGCATACACAACATGATCTGGAGATGCCAGCACTGAGACCCTGAGCCGTGCCACATAGTATATTAACTAAACACCTTGAAACGTTTCCTCCATCTTTCAACATTAGAACTAATGAACACAGAACTACTCACCACAACCACAGCTATTAATGATGCGCTGTTCACGGCCGTCACACAAAGATGACGAGACCTAAACACGCCAGCGAGCGCGCGTGAGAGTGCCAATCACATGACTGACTACGTTTACACATCTCAAAAGAATACCAAACCTCAGGGAAACACACCACCTGAAACAGAAATACCACACTACAAGAATACAACAAACCACCAGAACCGAACACCCATCTGCAAGCCGTGTATGACACAATCAATGCTGACAACGCGAACCACTCCAACACTGGACCAAGAACCCACAAAAACACCAACAAGGGCAACAAGAACTGAGCGCACTCAGCAGATAACATATAATCCGCGGGCACCACTCTCAGCAAGACACCAGGATAATACACAGACTCGAGGCATTTACCCTGAACTTGTAGCGAACCACCTAATCAGGGACAAACCTACAGGACAGATCATAAAAATCCACACCAGCTAGATCACTTAAACCACCTTACACATTACAATCACACTCTAAGAACAAATACATTCACAAAAGAACACTACACACGTACCCACCCCTAAGTCACCCCTGAACCTCCAGGACTACACAACCAAAATACAATCATAAGACCAAACAGAACAAATATCTCATGTTCTCAGAGCGATGTTAAGCAAATGTGGGGATCAATCATTCTCTTTGAGGTGGAGACACTTACACGACCAACCACTGCGAAGGCCAAATCACCCCATGTAACTCATGATAGCAAGCACCCATCTAGACAAGCTTCAACATCAGAGTGTCCCATTATCCTTGGACACTCCTACTTGACCTTACATTACACCACAGAACACATCGTTCGACACCCGCTCGTATAGCAGCACAGATAAAAGCAGGACATGCCGAGCTTTATGTGCACCACTACAGTGCATCTAGAGCCATGAACGATCACGGACACACATAAACAGAGGATCAGTTTAGAAGGTGTATCTGTTCCGTTCTATCTCTCCTTAGTAGGAGATGCCCTTCAGTGGCGCGGTAGCATGATGAATCCACCAACTGACTCGTCAGCCCACTCAGTAGATACCTTTAATAGAACAGCTGGCACTGCATCTACTGTCTATAAATATGCTGAGTTTAATAATTAGACGCAGCTACTGCTACGCAACGTCACTCTACACGACAGGGAGCACGACACCTAGCAGCATACACACACCTACACACACACACAACATCACTAGCACACACACACAACACACACAACTACACACACACACACATCACAGAATCCACACACGACACACCGATCACTACAGGCTTGGCTGAATCGCACTAGCGCCTATCAGAACTCAGTCGAAGGTGCTGTGCTAGCACCAGGGGAGGCGGTGAGACAGGGGGGGGGGGTAAGGAGAGAGAGAGTGGTGGGGTATGGAGGTGGTAATGTTGTTCATGGGTAGTTGGGCGTTTGTAGTGAGGAAGAGTTATGTAGTATTGTTATAAACTATGTTTATAAATGGGGTAAGAAGCAATCACCTGCATTGAAAAGACCACTGTATATCAATCAGGTGATCCTTTCATCACCTTTACTTGCCAAGTGGTAGTTAAAAAAAACAACACTGCTCCCATTGGCGTCTGGGACTTCCAGCCACCTTGAGCAAGCAAACCTATGAGATATGAGCGGCTAAAAGTGTGAATCATCAGTTCTCTAGTGGAGGTAGTTGTAGCTGGATGTGTAGACTTGAGCTGATTGGGTCTCGCGATGGTGAGTGTAGGTAAGGTGTGATGCTGGTTAGTGAGTGATGTGCGATTAGTATATTTGTCCTTGGGCGAGAGAGCGAGGATGTCAGACACGGAGGTCCATGCATAAAGTCCGAACTGGAACAGCGCATGACAAATAGTCAGAAACTCGAGAGTGCCATCGAGTATAAAGCTCCAGGAGACAAGTGGAGGATCGTGCATTACACAAGTCACGCACTGGAGCTCACTATCTGTGCTAACACGAGCATGACGGCTCAAGGGTTCGCTGTACAGTTGTCTCATCTCGTGTACGGTTCATAGAGTTGCCTTGTGGCATTCCAGAGTTCCGCAGACGGAGACAAGCAGACGAGTACTACACTAGCAATGCTGTATCGACACTTAGGTTATTCAGCACACACACATTAGCGTATCATTAGATTCGATTACACATTGTCATCAGCTCACGTTGCACAAATTGGATTCTCTATTTTTATATATGCATCAAACTACAAGCACATCTATGGCAATATGCTACCAACCTAGTTACCGAATCATGCCAATAACACGACAAATTGAACATTGCAGACAGCGGAGACGAGAACGACAGCAGAGAGAGGAGGCGATTGCGTAAGAGAAGATCAGACGTATGCAGCATAGTCAGCACGAGCTGCACGAGAGAGAGCGCAGATAGCGAGAGAGAGAGAATAGTACGACGTAAAACGTATAGAGAGAGGAGACTCAATAGAGTATATAGAGAGATAGAGCTCATCTCTAAAACATTGAATACATCTTTGATTGATCTCAGAATTACAGAACAAGCATGCACACTCTCATTGATGAGCTAAGATATACTGGCAACATTCTGAGTGCTGTGCTAACGAGAATGCACTCAAAGTTAGCTAGGAGCAGTGGTTTCGTCTTCTAACTTTACTTTCTAGACTCGTCTGCTCTTATTCTTTTCCTGAGTATCCAATTGTTAAGGCGAGACATTTACGCTAAGAGTGATGTGTCAAGGGTGCAGGGAAGAGGGAAAGCAGCGACTCGAGCGCTCGTCTCTCGTCGGTCGCGTGCCTGTGCCTCCGTGTGTGCTGTCTGCCGTGTCTGTCCCCGTGTGTGTGCTGTGGTGTGTGTGTGTGTGGGTGTGTGGTGTGGTGTGTGTGTGTGTGTGTGTGTGTGTGTGCAGGTGGCGTCTGGGACAGCAGACCCTTGAAGCAGAAGAACAGACCAGCTGCGTGGGACAGAGAGCAGAGGGTAGGAAGCCCCATCCCTCGACTTGACTCGTCTAGTTTGGTGTCTTTACACACACAACACACACACACACACACACACACACACACACCACACAACACACACACACACACACCACACACACACACACACACACACCACACACACCACACCACACACACACACACACCACACACACACACCACACACACACCCACACACACACACACACACCAAACACACACACATGTTCCTCACACTGTGTATTCCTATCCCCTCGTCGGTAGAGACTACACGCTCAAGTTAACACAATTATAGACAGGGTCATTAAGTATTAGCCAGCTGCTTTCCCAGAGGCATTCTCTAATGAATGAAAGCAGCACTGTCTCTGTTTATGTGTCCGTGACGTTCATGGTGTCTGTAGTGTCTGTGGTGTCCGTATTGTCTGTGGTGTCCAGGTTGTCTGTGGTGTATGTAGTGTCAGTGGTGTCCATTGTGCCTGTAGTGTCTGTGTTGTCCATAGTGTCAGTGGTGGCCATGGTGTATGTAGTGTCTGCAGTGCCTGTAGTGTCTGTGGTGTCCATGATGTATGTGGTGTCTGTAGTATCTGTGGTATCTGTGGTATATGTGGTGTCCGTGGTATCTGTGGTTGTCCGTGGTACTGTGGTATCTGTGGTGTCCGTGGTATCTGTTGGTGTCTGTGATGTCTGTGGTGTCCGTGTGTGTCTGTGGTATCTGTGGTGTCCGTGGTATCTGTGGTGTCTGTGGTATCTGTGGTGCCCGTGGTATCTGTGGTGTCTGTGGTGTCAGTAGTGTCCGTGGTATCTGTGGTTGCTGTGGTATCTGTGGTGTACGTGGTATCTGTGGTGTCTGTTGGTATCTGTGGTGCCCGTGGTATCTGTGGTGTCGTGGTATCTGTGTGTCAGTAGTGTCCGTGGTATCTTGTTATAGTGTGTCTGTGGTGTCTGTGGTATCTGTGGTTGTCCATGTATCTGTGGTACTGTGGGTCCGTGGTATCTGTGTGTCTGTGGTGTCCGTGGTTCTGTGGTGTCCATGGTATCTGTGGTGTCAGTAGTGTCCGTGGATCTTTGGTATCTGTGGTATCTGTGGTGTCAGTAGTGTCGCGTGGTATCTGTTGGTGTCCGTGGTATATGTGGTGTCTGTGGTATCTGTGGTGCCCGTGGTATCTGTGGTGTCCATGGTATCTGTGGTGTCTATTAGGAACTACAGAACAGACATAGACCCAACAGGTTGACATCTGATAGAGTTACACTATTGTCTAAAATTGCACCATATTCACTATGTAGTGCACTAGTTTTGACCAGGGCCTATACACCGGTGCCCGTGGTATTCATTGTGGTTGTCTGTGGTATCTTGTCGGTGTCAGTAGTGTCCGTGGTATCTGTGGTATCTGTTATGGTGTCTGTGGTATCTGTGGTGTCCATGGTATCTGTGTGGTATCTGTGGTGTCCGTGGTATCTGTGGTGTCTGTGGTATCTGTGATGTCCGTGGTATCTGTGGTGTCCATGGTATCTGTGGTGTCAGTAGTGTCCGTGTATCTGTGTATCTGTGGTATCTGTGGTCGTAGTGTCCGTGTATCTTGCGTGTCCGTGTATATGTGGTGTCTGTGGTATCTGTGGTGCCCGTGTATCTGTGGTGTCCATGGTATTGTGGTGTCTCAGTAGTGTCCGTGGTATCTGTGGTATCTGTGGTATCTGTGGTGTCAGTAGTGTCCGTGGTATCTGTGGTGTCCGTGTATATGTGGTGTCTGTGGTAGTGTGCTGTCTGTGTGGTCATCTGTGGGCCCGTGGTATCTGTGGTGTCATGGTTCTTGGTGTCTATTAGGGAACTACAGAACAGACATAGACCCACAGGTTGACATCTGATAGAGTTACACTATGTGTCTAAAATTGCACCATATTCACTATGTAGTGCACTAGTTTTGACCAAGGCCTATACACCATATTCACTATTTAGTGCAGTAGTTTTGACCAGGGCCTATACACCATATTCACTATTTAGTGCAGTAGTTTGACCAGGGCCTATACACCATATTCACTATATATGTGCAGTAGTTTTGACCAGGGCCTATACACCATATTCACTATTTAGTGCAGTAGTTTTGACCAGGACCTATACACCATATTCCACTATATAGTGCACTAGTTTTGACCAGGGCCTATACACCATATTCACTATATAGTGCACTAGTTTTGACCAGGGCCTATACACCATATTCACTATATAGTGCACTAGTTTTGACCATGGCCTATACACCATATTCACTATATAAGTGCACTAGTTTTGACTACAGGGCACAATAGGACTCTTGGTCAAATGTAGGATACCAGTGGAAGCTCCTCAGAGGATGAAGGGGAGGACCATCCTCCTCAGTGAATTTCATAAAAATACAAATAGATAAAGCTATACTCAATATATATTTATATGTCACCAAATAATTGATTGAAATACACTGTTTTGAAATGAAGTCTACAGTAGCCTCAACAGCACTCTGTAGGTAGCACCGTGCGTGTAGCCATAGGACCACTAGCTTCCATCCTCCTCTGGCCCTGCGGCGCTCAGAAGAGGCTCAGCCTCCCTCAGTCTTTCAGCTCAGAAGAGGCTCAGCCTCCCTCAGTCTTTCAGCTCAGAAGAGGCTCAGCCTCCCTCAGACTTTCAGCTCAGAAGAAGCTCAGTCTCCGTCAGCCTTTCAGCGAGAGAGCGACGGAACTCGTCCCTTACTGCAGCTTTCTCAAGCCGGGTACAGTGCAGACGTCTCTTGAGTAAAGGGTTTTGCAGTAACAGTGATGTCTGAGTAGGCTTTTATCCTGAGCGTGGGAGAGGATGACAGACTTGTTTACTTATGTGCTGCTGAGTCGTTTATGCAAGTAGTGGTGGATAAACCAATGTCCAATATATGAGATCTAAATCTGGATGAGAACTGACCTGGCCGTGATATTATACTAAACACTTGAACGTTTTCTTTGATTGAACATGAAAAGAGATCTCAAACTAAATGTGTGTCACGGCCGTCAAGAGGAAGAGACCAAGACGCAGCGCCGTATGCATACATTCTTCTTTAATCTAAGAATGAACACTGAACAAAACTAACAAAATAACAAAACGAACCGTGAAGCTATACAAATGAATGCTGACAGGCAACTACACATGGACAAGAACCCACAAACACCAAAGGGAAAATGGCTACCTAAATATGATCCCCCAATCAGAGACAAAGATAAACAGCTGCCTCTGATTGGGAACCATATCAGGCCACCATAGACATATAAATCACCTAGACCTTAAACAACCCTTGACATACAATAACCCTAGACAATACAAAAACTAACGTACCCACCCTAGTCACACCCTGACCTAACCAAAATATAAAGAAAACAGAGATATCTCAGGTCAGGGTGTGAGAATGTGGGACATTTTTTGAGGTGGAGAAATACAGAAACACTGCGAAGCCAATCCCAGTCTCAGATCAGATTACAGTACATCAGGTTCTTTGTTAGCAGAGAGAAAAGGGCTGAGGTTGTGCAACTAGTCATTGAGTTTTAGAAGGTATCTGTCGTCACCTCTATAAGGGTTGTGCGGTGAGGCTGTGAATCCCAAAGGACTGCAGCCCACGGTAGAACCTTTAAATAAAGCACTGGCCTGATTACAGACGCACACGGATCACGCAACGCACTCACACAACCACACACCCACACACACACACCATCACACACACACACACACACACACACACACACACACACACACACACACACACACACACACACACACACACACACACACACACACACACACACACACAGGCTGGCCTGAATCCACTACAGCCTAGCAAACCACAGGTGCTGTAGCTAGCACCAGGAGGAGCGGGAGACAGGGGGGGGGGTAATGGAGAGGAGAGTGGTGAGGTTATGGAGGTGGTAATGGTTGTTCATGGGAGTTGGGGGTTGTAGTGGGAGAAGGGTATGTAGTATTGTTATAACATGTTATAATCGGGTAAGAAGCATCACCTCATTGAAAAGACACTCTATATCAACAGGTGACCTTTCTATCACCTTACTTGCAAGGTGGTAGTTAAAAAACAACAACACTGCTCCCCATTGGCTCTGGACTCCCACCACCTTGACAACAAACCTATGAGAATGAGCGAAAGGGTGAATCATCATTCTAGAGCAGATTGACTGACTGACTGACTGACTGATTGGGTCCCAGGGGATGAGGGGAAGGTTGACTGGTTAGATTGATGCATAATATTTGCCTGGCAAACAATGTCAGACAACGGAGGGCCATGCAAAAGTCCGACTGGGAGGGCCATGCAATAGTCAGACTGGGAGGGCCATGTAAAAGTCAGACTGGGAGGGCCATGCAAAAGTCAGACTGGGAGGGCCATGCAAAAGAGGTGAGGTCATGTCCTAGTTATTCTGGTAGGTTGAGGATGTTGCCTGCAATCCAGAGAGAGAGAGAGAGAGAGAGAGTATGCATGGTGTATGCATGGTTATTTTGACACTTGGTTATTGTTGTTACTGTTGTCCCGTTGACAATTGGATTCTCTTTTTTTATATTGTAAATAAGCTTTGGCAATATGTACACTGTTACGTCATGCCAATAAAGCAAATTGAATTGAGAGAGAGAGAGAGAGAGAGAGAGAGAGAGAGAGAGAGAGAGAGAGAGAGAGAGAGAGAGAGAGAGAGAGAGAGAGAGAGAGAGAGAGGAGAGAGAGAGAGAGAGAGAGAGAGAGAGAGAGAGAGAGTAACTCATCTAACACTTGAACATCTTTGTTGTCTCAATACAGAAAAGAACAAGTCTCATTGAGAGTAAGTTTGGCAACATTCTGCTTGGCAACAAACACTAAGTTTAGAGCAGGTACTTTTATCTTAGCTCTCTCTATAGAGTCCATGTTAGGAATTCTGTAGGTGCAGGGAAGGAAAGGATTCAGAGCTCTGTGTGTGTGTGTGTGTGTGTGTGTGTGTGTGTGTGTGTGTGTGTGTGTGTGTGTGTGTGTGTGTGTGTGTGTGTGTGTGTGTGTGTGTGTGCAGGTGCGTGGGACAGCAGACCCTTGAGCAGAAGAACAGACCAGCTGCGTGGGACAGAGAGCAGAGGGTAGGAAGCCCATCCCCTCGACTGGACTCGTCTAGTTTGGTGTTCTTTACACACACACACACACACACACACACACACACACACACACACACACACACACACACACACACACACACACACACACACACACACACACACACACACACACACACACACACACACACACACACACACAACACAAACACACAACACACACACACAAACACACACACTGTTCCTCACACTGTGTATCCTATCCGCTCGTCGGTAGAGACTACACGCTCAAGTTAACACAATTATAGACAGGGTCATTAAGTATTAGCAGCTGCTTTCCCAGAGGCATTCTCTAATGAATGAAAGCAGCACTGTCTCTGTTTATGGTGTCCGTGACGTTCATGGTGTCTGTAGTGTCTGTGGTGTCCGTATTGTCTGTGGTGTCCATGGTGTCTGTGGTGTATGTAGTGTCAGTGGGTGTCCATGGTGCCTGTAGTGTCTGTGGTGTCCATAGTGTCAGTGGTGTCCATGGTGTATGTAGTGTCTGCAGTGCCTGTAGTGTCTGTGGTGTCCATGATGTATGTGGTGTCTGTAGTATCTGTGGTATCTGTGGTATATGTGGTGTCCGTGTATCTGTGGTGTCCGTGGTATCTGTGGTATCTGTGGTGTCCGTGGTACTGTGGTGTCTGTGATGTCGTGGTGTCCGTGGTGTCTGTGGTATCTGTGGTGTCCGTGTATCTGTGGTGTCTGTGGTATCTGTGGTGCCCGTGGTATCTGTGGTGTCTGTGGTGTCAGTAGTGTCCGTGGTATCTGTGGTGTCTGTGGTATCTGTGGTGTACGTGGTATCTGTGGTGTCTGTGGTATCTGTGGTGCCCGTGGTATCTGTGGTGTCTGTGGTATCTGTGGTGTCAGTAGTGTCCGTGGTATCTGTGGTATATGTGGTGTCTGTGGTGTCTGTGGTATCTGTGGTGTCCATGGTATCGAATGGTGTGGTATCTCGTGGGTGTCCGTGGTATATTGTGGTACGTGGTGTGGGTCGTGGTATCTGTGACTGGTATGTTGTAGTCCGTGGATCGGTCGGGTCCTAGAGTATCTGGTGTGTACACTGATAGGGGAACACAGTAACAGACAGTGTACGCCCAGTTGACATCTGTCAGATTGTACCTGGTCTCTATTCCCAGACATAAAGATTGGTTGCACTTCTCTTATAGCCAGCCATACATCGTCACGTGAGATTTCGGTTCTGTTATCGTAGTGGTGTCAGTAGTGTCGACGTGGTATTGTTTGTAGATGGCCGCACGTTTGATGATAGGATCAGTGGGCGAACAATCACTCATCGTGAGTGGTTGTAACGGGGCAGTGCACTAGGTCTTTGCAAGATCTGTTCAAGGATGTCCGATAGGATCGTGGTGTCCAATGGTGCCCTATTCACCGAGGTGGTACTCAGCTACTAGGTACCAGGCTAGGTTTTATCAGTAGCCATACGAAGATACGGTGCTGCTGATGAGTATATACTATTGTGTAACGTATGACAATAGCCAATGTAAAGATGTAGCCAGTAGACCGCTATCACCGGTGCCCCATCGGTGGCGTGTAAAAGTCTGTGGCGTAGTGTCTCCGGTCGGTGTAGGTACAGGTAGGTGTTACGTGATGCACAGCTGGTATACTAGGTACCTGAGTGAATCTGCGCAGACTACGCTCGACTATGTTCTGTGTAGAAGTCACAGCACCCAGATCCGGCCAGATTACAAGGACCGCTATAACATTACACGCAAATCGATCACGGACACAGTCAGACCCACACAGTTCACGAATGCTACATAGGCAGACTGGCTTGGATACAGGCCCTGACTGGACATTGTGTCTGGGTATCTGTGATGTCCGTGGTATCTGTGGTGTCCATGGTATCTGTGTTGTCAGTAGTGTCGTGGTATCTGTGGTATCTGTGGTATCTGTGGTGTCAGTAGTGTCCGTGGTATCTGTGGTGTCCGTGGTATATGTGGTGTCTGTGGTATCTGTGGTGCCCGTGGTATCTGTGGTGTCCATGGTATCTGTGGTGTCAGTAGTGTCCGTGGTATCTGTGGTATCTGTGGTATCGTGTGTCAGTAGTGTCCGTGGTATCTGTGGTGTCCGTGTATATGTGTGTCTGTGGTATCTGTGGTGTCTGTGGTATCTGTGGTGCCGTGTATCTTGTGGTGTCCATGGTATCTGTGGTGTTCTATTAGGGAACTACAGAACAGACATAGACCCACAGGTTGACATCTGATAGAGTTACACTATGTGTCTAAAAATTGCACCATATTCACTATGTAGTGCACTAGTTTTGACCAGGGCCTATACACCATATTCACTATTTAGTGCAGTAGTTTTGACCCAGGGCCTATACACCATATTCACTATTTAGTGCAGTAGTTTTGACCAGGGCCTATACACCATATTCACTATATATGGCAGTAGTTTTGACCAGGGCCTATACACCATATTCACTATTTAGTGGCAGTAGTTTTGACCAGGACTATACACCATATTCACTATATAGTGCACTAGTTTTGACCAGGGCCTATACACCATATTCACTATAAAGTGCACTAGTTTTGACAGGGCCTATACACCATATTCACTATATAGTGCACTAGTTTTGACCATGGCCTATACACCATATTCACTATATAGTGCACTGTTTTGCTACAGGGCACAATAGGACTCTGGTCAAATGTAGTATACCAGTGGAAGCTCCTCAGAGGATGAAGGGGAGGACCATCCTCCTCAGTGAATTTCATAAAAATACAAATAGATAAAGCTATACTCAATATATATTTATATGTCACCAAATAATTGATTGAAATACACTGTTTTGAAATGAAGGTCTACAGTAGCCTCAACAGCACTCTGTAGGGTAGCACCGTGCTGTAGCCATAGGACCACTAGCTTCCATCCTCCTCTGGCTGCATTGGCAGCAATTATGGGGGTTCTAGAGTCGTGGCCAAAAGTTTTGAGAATGACAACAAATATTAATTTTCACAAAGTTTGCTGCGTCAGTGTCTTTAGATATTTTTGTCAGATGTTACTATGGAATACTGAAGTATAATTACAAGCATTTCATAAGTGTCAAAGGCTTTTATTGACAATTACATGAAGTTGATGCAAAGAGTCAATATTTGCAGTGTTGACCCTTCTTTTTCAAGACCTCTGCAATCCGCCTGGCATGCTGTCAATTAACTTCTGAGCCACATCCTGACTAATGGCCTCACATTCTTGCATAATCAATGCTTGGAGTTTGTCAGAATTTGTTGGTGTTTTGTTTGTCCACCCGCCTCTTGAGGATTGACCACAAGTCCTCAATGGGATTAAGGTCTGGGGAGTTTCCTGCCATGGACCCAAAATATCGATGTTTTGTTCCCCGAGCCACTTAGTTATCACTTTTGCCTTATGGCAAGGTGCTCCATCATCGCTGGAAAAGGCATTGTTCGTCACCAAACTGTTCCTGGATGGTTGGGAGAAGTTGCACTCGGAGGATGTGTTGGTACCATTCTTTATTCATAGCTGTGTTCTTAGGCAAAATTGTGAGTGAGCCCACTCCCTTGGCTGAGAAGCAACCCCACACATGAATGGTCTCAGGATGCTTTACTGTTGGCATGACACAGGACTGATGGTGGCGCTCACCTTGTCTTCTCTGGACAAGCTTTTTTCCGGATGCCCCAAACAATCGGAAAAGGGATTCATCAGAGAAAATGACTTTACCCCAGTCCTCAACAGTCGAATCCCTGTACCTTTTGCAGAATATCAGTCTGTCCCTGATGTTTTTCCTGGAGAGAAGTGGCTTCTTTGCTGCCCTTCTTGACACCAGGCCATCCTCCAAAAGTCTGCGCCTCACTGTGTGTGCAGTTGCACTCACACCTGCCTGCTGCCATTCCTGAGAAAGCTCTGTACTGGTGGTGTCCCAATCCCGCAGCTGAATCAACTTTAGGAGATGGTCCTGGCGCTTGCTGGACTTTCTTGGGCGCCCTGAAGCCTTCTTCACAACAATTGAACCGTTCTCCTTGAAGTTCTTGATGATCGGATACATGGTTGATTTAGGTGCAATCTTACTGGCAGCAATATCCTTGCCTGTGAAGCCCTTTTTGTGCAAAGCAATGATGACGGCATGTGTTTCCTTGCAGGTAACCATGGTTGACAGAGGAAGAACAATGATTCCAAGCACCACCCTCMTTTTGAAGCTTCCAGTCTGTTATTCGAACTCAATCAGCATGACAGAGTGATCTCCAGCCTTGTCCTCATCAACACTCACACCTGTGTTAACGAGAGAATCACTGACATGATGTCAACTGGTCCTTTTGTGGCAGGGCTGAAATGTAGTGGAAATGTTTTTTGGGGGATTCAGTTAATTTGCATGGCAAAGAAGGACTTTGCAATTAATTGCAATTCATCTGATCCCTCTTCATAACATTCTGGAGTATATGCAAATTGTCATCATACAAACTGAGGCAGCAGACTTTGTGAAAATTAATATTTGTGTAATTCTCAAAACTTTTGTGTTGAGAGGGTTGGTGACATTGTTGGATAGAGATTATGAGTGAAGAGTGATAGTTGAGCATTTTTGGGATATTGTTCAATTCAAATTCGTTTTTTTTCTTCAAATTACATTGTTTTTGTGTCCAATTAGTGCAATTTATTAAAATGTGCCTTGTTAACTTCAGTAGCTAGCTAGCTACCAGCACCAGTGTGCAGTTTTCTCTGCCATAATGGTAGAATGGCCAACGCTGCCAAAAATGTTGTGGAGTTTTTGTTGAAGAACCCCCTTTCATTCTCTGGGGTACACAGAACAGGTGTGAATTAAAAGCGAGGGTCGACCTCTGACCTCTGCCTGAGATCAGTTTCATGAAGAAGGATGAAAAGGGGAGGGTGTTTCAATACCACCTGGTATCAAAAGTATAGCTGGCTAACAGGGAGCCTTTCATCAATACCACCTGGTATCAAAAGTATAGCTGGTTAACAGGGAGATCTTTCATCAATACCACCTGGTATCAAAAGTATAGCTGGTTAACAGGGAGTCTTTCATCAATACCACCTGGTATCAAAAGTATAGCTGGTTAACAGGGAGTCTTTCATCAATACCACCTGGTATCAAAGTATAGCTGGTTAACAGGGAGTCTTTCATCAATACCACCTGGTATCAAAATATAGCTGGTTAACAGGGAGTCTTTCATCAATACCACCTGGTATCAAAGGTATAGCTGTTAACAGGGAGTCTTTCATCAATACCACCTGTATCAAAAGTATAGCTGGTTAACAGGGAGCCTTTCATCAATACCACCTGGTATCAAAAGTATAGCTGGTTAACAGGGAGCTCTTCATCAATACCACCTGGTATCAAAAGTATAGCTGGTTAACAGGGAGTCTTTCATCAATACCACCTGGTATCAAAAGTATAGCTGGTTAACAGGGAGCCTTTCATCAATACCACCTGGTATCAAAGATAGCTGGTTAACAGGGAGTCTTTCATCAATACCACCTGGTATCAAAAGTATAGCTGGTTAACAGGGAGCTTTCATCAATACCACCTGGTATCAAAAGTATTAGCTGGTTAACAGGGAGTCTTTCATCAATACCACCTGGTATCAAATGTATAGCTGGTTAACAGGAGCCTTTCATCAATACCACCTGGTATCAAAAGTATGCTGGTTAGGGTCTTTCATCAATACCACCTGGTATCAAAGTATAGCTGGTTAACAGGGAGTCTTTCATCAATACCACCTGGTATCAAAAGTATAGCTGGTTTAACAGGGAGTCTTTCATCAATACCACCTGGTATCAAACGTATAGCTGGTTAACAGGGAGCCTTTCATCAAGCCACCTGTATTGCTGGCCTTGCCTGCTTTTAGGAAAGTCTGAGCCTTGGTCGAAATGTGGGTACAGTGACCTGAAGAACATCGATCGTTCATCTAAACGAAAAAACAAAAGCAGGGCATGCAAGAATGTGCTTTTAGTGGACACGATGAGAGGGAAAGTTCCTCCAACAACGGCAACTGCAAGCAGCTTGCAGAGGTAATTGCACGTCACGATGCTTTTCTGGGATGTGGAAAACAATTCTGAACGATTTGATAGCTTCCATCGCATCATCCATTAAATGTTAGATTAAAGAGAGAGGTTAACACAGCCCATTTGTTCGTGTGCGCTCAGGTAGGCTTTCCACTTTCCTCCAGTATTTATTTATCAAAGATGATAACACATAATCACTCCGGACAGACACAAGCAAAAACAAATTACATCAATGTTGCAGCAGCCTAGGCTACACCTAAACATTAGAAATCTGACATGCTGTATCGGATGAAAAAGAGACGGTTTTTCAGTCTGATCAACTGTTAAAAATGTCCCTATCGCTCTGGGACCTGCGCCAGTCAGCTTGCAGTTGCCAGTTATCGTCAGGAATGTGGATGGTCAGGGCTTTATTCAGGAACGTTTCTTGGGATACTTTGATGTGACAAGATGGCGCCGGAGGGTAGGGCTGCCATCTTATCGGTTATTAATTAACCATGCTATTTTGTTTTTTCGCGTTGTTCGTAACTTGTTTTGTACATAATGTTGCTGCAACCGTTTCTTATGACCGAAAAGAGCTTCTGGACATCAGAACTGGGATTACTCACCTCAAACTGGATGAGGAGTTCTTCTTCAATGAGTCGGACGTGAGGGAAATACCCAGGCCCAGATCCCTGTGATTCGCTGGTAAAGGAAACGTAGGTTTCGCGGAAAGAGATCAGGATGTCTTGTGAGGATCAGGCGATGAGTGGCTAATCTGCCCTTGCCATCCGTTCTGCTAGCTAACGTTCAATCACTGGAAAATAAATGGGACGAACTGAAAGCACTTATATCCTACCAACAGGACATTAAAAACTGTAATATCTTATGTTTCACTGAGTCGTGGCTGATCGACGACATTAACTTCTTGCAACTATAGGGGGTGCTGTTCCGCATTAGCATATTTGTGTCTCCAAATTAAACTGCCTCGTGCTAAATTCTTGATCGTA
>NC_036863.1:1490606-1493824 GCF_002910315.2 Salvelinus sp. IW2-2015
CTCATTCTGTGCATGACACGAGGCAGTGTCCGATGTGGCTTCACGCTTTGAGGCGCACGTTGAGAAAGAGGGGTTCTCTGTACATTTTTGTTCATTGTTATAATGGGCTGTGAACGTCCATCGACTTCATTGAAAACGTGATGACGTACAGACACCCAGAGGAAGGACGTAGGCAGTGTCGGTTCCTTCATAGCATTCACTGTGGCCTTATAAAACAGACCCCAGATCAGAGGTAAAAATTTCTGAAATCTGAACCCTGTCATGAAACGTGCTGTAGAAAATGTTCTGTCACCACCAGAGACAAAATTCCAAACTTCTATAGAAAACTAGAAGGTGTTTTCTATCCAATAATAACAATAATATGGCTATTGATGGAGTTAGAATAGTGGTGTATTTTGCTAACGTGTTTAGCTAATAGATTTACATATTTTGTCTTCCCTGTAAAACATTTTAAAAATCTGAAATGGTGGCTTTATTCACAAGATSTGTATCTTTCATCTGGTGTCTTGGACTTGTGATTTAATGATATTTAGATGCTACTATCTACTTTTGAAGCTATGCTAGGTATGCTAATTAGTGTGTGGGGGGTGTGGGGGGTGCTCCCGGATCCGGGGTAGAGGCTCGTGAAAGGTTAAGAACATAAACCTGGCGGGTTACACACTCTATAGGCAGGACAGAACAGCAGCCTCTAGTAAGAGCCGGGGCGGGAGCCTGGTGCATGATATCTCTGGAAGTCTCAGGGTTTTGCCCACCTGAGCTAGAGTATCTCATGATAAGCTGTAGACCACACTATCTACCTAGAGAGTTTTCATCTGTGTTTTTCGTAGCTGTCTATATACCACCAAAGACCCAGGCTGGCACTAAAACCGCACTCAATGTATTCCGCCGTAAGCAAACAGAAAAATGCTCATCCAGAGGTGGGACTTAAATGCAGGGAAACTTCCATCAGTTTTACCTAATTTCTATCAGCATGTTAAATGTGCAACCAGAGGGAAATAATTATAGACCACCTGTACTCCACACACAGAGACGCGTACAAAGCTCTCCCTCGCCCTCCAAATCTGACCATAACTATATCCTCCAGATTCCTGCTTACAAGCAAAAATTTAAGCACGAAGCACCAGTGACTCGGTCTATAAAAAAGTGTTCAGATGAAGCAGATGTTAAATTACAGGACTGTTTTGCGAGCACAGACTGGGATATGTTCCGGGATTTTTCCGATGGCATTGAGGAGTACACCACATCAGTCACTGGCTTTATCAATAAGTGCATCAAGGATGCCATCCCCACAGTGACTGTACGTACATACCCCAACCACAAGCCATGGATTACAGGCAACATCCGCACTGAGCTAAAGGTTAGACCTGGGTCTTTCAAGGAGTGGGACTCTAACCCGGAAGCTTATAAGAAATCCAGCTATGCCCTCCGACGAACCATCAATACAGGACTAAGATTGAATCGTACAACACCGGCTCCGATGCTTGTTGGATGTGGCAGGGCTTGCAAACCATTACAGACTACAAACGGAAGCACAGCCGACAGCTGCCCAGTGACACGAGCCTACCAGATGAGCTAAATAACTTCTATGCTCGCTTCGAGGCAAGTAACACTGAAACATGCATGAGAGCATCAGCTGGACGGACGACTGTGTGATCACGCTCTCCGCAGCCCATGTGAGTAAGACCTTTAAAGAGGTCAACATTCACAAGGCCGCAGGGCCAGACAGATTACCAGGACGTGTACTCCGAGCATGCGCGGACCAACTGGCAAGTGTCTTCACTGACATTTTCAACCTCTCCCTGTCTGAGTCTGTAATACCAACATGTTTCAAGCAGACCACCATATCCCTGTGCCAAGACCAACCTTGCCCTAAATGACAACCGATCCGTAGCACTCAACCTCTGTAGCCATGAAATGCTTTGAAAGGCTGGTCATGCTCACATCAACACCATTATCCCATTATCCAGAAACCCTAGACCCACTCAAATTGGCATACCGCCCACCAACAGATCACAGATGATGCAATCTCTATTGCACTCACACTGCCCTTTCCACCTGGACAAGAAGGAACACCTATGTGAGAATGCTGTTCATTGACTACAGCTCAGCGTTCAACACCATAGTGCCCTCAAAGCTCATCACTAAGCTAAGGACCCTGGGACTAAACACCTCCCTCTGCAACTGGATCCTGGACTTCCTGAAGGGTAGGTAACAACACATCCGCCATGCTGATCCTCAACACGGGGGCCCCTCAGGGGTGCGTGGTTAGTCCCCTCCTGTACTTCCTGTTCACCCACAACTGTGTGGCCAAGCACGATTCCAACACCATCATTAAGTTTGTTGACAGCCTATAGGGAGAAGGTCAGAGATCTGGCGGTGTGGTGCCAGGATAACAACAACATCTCCCTCAATGTGAGCAAGACAAAGGAGCTGATTGTGGACTACAGGAAAAGGAGGGCCGGACACGCCCCTATTCTAATCGACAGGGCTGTAGTGGAGCGGGTCGAGAGTTTCAAGTTCCTTGGTGTCCACATTACCAACTAACTATCATGGTCCAAACACACCAAGACTGTTGTGAAGAGGGCACGACAACACCTTTTCCCCGTCAGGAGACTGAAAATAAATTTGATTTGATTTTAGATTTGTGTCAAGTGGGCGAGATGAACTTTGAGATGTCTGAGTTTAAGTTCAAAGAGAAACTCGTTGTCCAAACCTACGATGGCGCAGCTCTATCTGCTATTTGTATTTACAGCTAAGTCCCCTCCTGTTCCCTGATTTAAAAGGTGATGACAACTCCACTACCAGTGTCAACTCTCTCCTGACATGAACTGAATCCACGTCTCATGTGCCCTCTCATCCACTGGCACATTGAATGTTTCCTCTCCAAGCACTGTGAGTCCCCCCTATAACTTTTCTCTCATTACTGTATGGAGAGTCAATCACATACACAAACACAATCACATTATTACCTATCAATGATTTTACTCCTTGCTTGGACTAACTCATTCTTAGCTATTTTGTCCAACTGTGTAGTGTCTTGTCTTATAGTTTTTTGTCTTCCCAGTCAAATCCTGTCCTGCACTGAAGTCAAGCCTCTGAACACCTCAACTCATGCCTCATACCCTCATTCAATCACTGCTGTGATCCCATTCCAACATGGTGTAAGTAGCCCTCTCATTCAATCACTGCTGTGATCCCATTCCAACATGGTGTAAGTA
>NC_036863.1:1494559-1497042 GCF_002910315.2 Salvelinus sp. IW2-2015
AATCACTGCTGTGATCCCATTCCAACATGGTGTAAGTAGCCCTCTGATTCAATCACTGCTGTGATCCCATTCCAACATGGTGTAAGTAGCCCTCTCACTCCCATTCCCCATAATATTGTACTATAAATGTCTTTATTAAATGCTTTAGGGTAAAATAATTAGTCTTTGACGATTTTTGAAACACACTTTTGTCATCTGTGGGGTCTCCCATCTTCCTCAATTTTCAAGTCACCAGCCTCCACTGTAGTGCACTATATAGGGGGTAGGGTGCCATGTGATGGTGTCACACAGTGTCTTATGATGACGCGGTGTCACGCCCTGACCTGAGAGAACCTTTTATTTCTCTATGTTGGTTAGGTCGGGGTGTGACTAGGGTGGGTAGTCTAGTTTTTCTTTTCTATGTTGGCCTGGTATGGTTCCCAATCAGAGGCAGCTGTCTATCGTTGTCTCTGATTGGGGATCATATTTAGGCAGCCTTTTTCCCACCTGTTGTTTGTGGGATCTTGATTTTGTACTACAAAGCATTTTGCACTACAAAGCTGCACGTTTGTTTTGTTACTTTTTATTTGTTTTGTTGCTGGTTTCACCTTAATAAACATGATGAACACCTTCCACGCTGCACCTTGGTCCAATCCTTCGAAACAACGGTCGTTACACAAGGCCAATAACTAGCTACGTACCTCCATGATAAAGCAGTGTCCACCAACGCTGCTCTGAGGCACGTTTCTGTTCTGCTCAGCCAAGTGTGACCTAAATCCAGGGAGGGTATGTAGAACAAGTGGAAAGGGAGATTAGAAAGTAAGGGGAGGAAAAACACCCTTTCAGCAGTTTGGGGCTTTGTAGTCACGTTTTCTGGAATGACGATAGAAACACTTTTGTTAAAATATTTTGTTGAGGTTTCTTTTCTTTTCTGACAAAAACAGTATTTTCTATCAAGATAATAACACTGCAATATGGACATCTATCTGTATACCTGAAAGAGAGGAAACAAGACGTTTTTATTCTACCAAGCCAGAAGAAGTTCTTATTCTACCAAGGCAGAAGAAGTTCTTATTCTACCAAGGCAGAAGAAGTTCTTATTCTACCAAGGCAGAAGAAGTTCTTGTTCTACCAAGGCAGAAGAAGTTCTTGTTCTACCAAGGCAGAAGAAGTTCTTGTTCTACCAAGGCAGAAGTAGAGGATAAGAGGGAGTAGGAAGGAGGAGTAGGGGGGAGAGGGAGTAAGGGGAGAGAGAGAGGGAGTAGAGAGAAGGGAGTAGAGGAAGAAGGGAGTAGGAGGGAGAGTAAGGGGAAGGAGAGTAGGGGAGAGAGGGAGTAGAGGAAGGAGCGTAGAGAGGATAGGGGAAGAGAGGGAGTAGAGGAGAGAGTAGGGGGGGTAGGAGAGGTGCAGAAAGAGGGGAGTGCGCAAGAGCGGGACGTAGAGAAGAGAGGGAGTAGAGGAAGAGAGGGAGTAGAGGAAGAGCAGGGAGTATCGGGGAAGAGGGGGAGTCGAGGGAGAGAGAGTAGAAGGAAGAGAGGGAGTGGGAGAGAGGGAGTTAGGGAGCAGGCCGAGCTAGGGGAGAGGGAGTAGGGGGAGAGGGGAGTAAGGGAAGAGAGGGAGTGGGGGGAGAGGGAAGTAGGGGGAGAAGAGGGAGTAAGGAAGAGAGGGAGTAGGGAACAGAGAGAGAGTGGGAGAGAGGAGAGTAGGGAGAGGGGAGTAAGGGGAGGTGAGGAGTAGGGGAAGAGGAGGGAGTAGGGGAAGAGGGGAGTAAGGGGGAGAGAGGAGTAGGGGGAGAGGGAGTAGGGGGAGAGAGGGAAGTAGGGGGAGCAGGGCGTAAAGGGGAGGGAGGGAGTAGGGGGAGAGAGGGAGTAAGGGGGAGAGGGAATAGGGGAAGAGAGAGAGTAGGGGGAGAGAGGGAGTAGGGGGAGAGAGGGAGTAGAGGGGAGAGAGGGAGTAAGGGGAGGGAGTAGGGGAAGAGAGAGAGTAGGGGGAGGAGAGGGAGTGGGGAAGAGAGAGGGAGTAGAGAAAGAGAGGGAGTAGAGGAGAGGAGGGTAGAGAGTAGAGGAAGAGAGGGAGTAGAGAAAGAGAGGGAGTAGAGAAAGAGGGGAGTAGAGGAAGAGAGGGAGTAGAAAGGAGAGGGAGTAGAGAAAGAGAGGGAGTAGGGGAAAGAGAGGAGTGAGAAAGAGAGGGAGTAGGGGAAGAGAGGGATGTAGAGAAAGAAGAGGAGTAGAGGAGAGAGGGGTAGAAGAAGGAGGGAGTAGAGGAAAGAGAGAGGGAGAGTAGAGAAGAGAGGGAGTAGAGAAGAGAGGGAGTAGAGGAAGCAGGTAGTGGAGAGAAGTAGAGGGAAAGAGAGGGAAACACAGTAAACTAATTTATTAATAATCCAATAAATGTTTAAATCATCGATCAGAAAAGTAGTTTAACGGTACGTAAGTGACCTCTGGCACTTCTATAGAATGTCTCAGAGATATAGTCAGACTTTAGAATGAGATGTTGAAACTATA
>NC_036863.1:1497067-1500808 GCF_002910315.2 Salvelinus sp. IW2-2015
GATTAATGACTGCTGTAATTGTATATTTTGTCATCGTTGCGTACGTAGGGGAAGAAGAGGGGAGGGAGAGAGAGTAGGGGTGAGAGAGGGAGTAGAGGATAAGAGGGAGTAGAGGAAGAGAGAGTAGGGGGAGAGAGGGAGTAAGGGGAAGAGAGAGTAGGGGAGAGAGGGAGTAGAGGAAGAAGAGGAGTAGAGGAAGAGAGGGAGTAGGGGGAAGAGAGGGAGTAGAGAAGAAGAGGGGAGTAGGGAAGAGAGGGGAGTAGAGGAAGAGAGGGAGTGCAGAAAGAGCGGGAGTGCAGAAGAGCGGAGTAGAGAAAGAGAGGGAGTAGAGGAAGAGAGGGAGTAGAGGAAGAGAGGGAGTCGGGGAAGAGGGGGAGTCGAGGGAGAGAGAGTAGAAGGAAGAGAGGGAGTAGGGAGAGAGGGAGTAGGGTGACGGCAGAGGTGAGTAGGGGAGAGGGAGTAGGAGAGAGGGAGTAAGGGAAGAGAGGGAGTAGGGGAGAGGGAAGTAGGGGAGAAGAGGGAGTAAGGAAGAGAGGGAGTAGGGGAAGAAGAGAGAGTAGGGGGGGGAGGAAGAAGGGAAGAGAGATGAGAGAGTAGGAATGGGGGAGAGGGAGGTAAGGGGAGGAGAGGGAAGTAGGGAAGAGAGGGAGATAGGGGAAGAGAGGGAGAAGGAGTAGGAGAGAGAGTAGGGGAGAGGGAGTAGGGAGGGAGAAGAGAGGGAGTAGGGGTGGGAGGGAGTAAGGGGAGGGAGGAGTGAGGTGGGAGGACGGGGAGTAGGAGAGAGGAGAGTAGGGGGAGAGGAGTAGGGAGAGAGAGGGAGAAAAAGAGAGGGAGTAAAAAGTAAGGGGAGAGGGTAGTAGGGGAAGGGAGAGACGGGGGGAGAGGGAGTCGGAGAAGAGAGCGGTGTAGAGTAAGAGGAGGAGTTAGAGGAGAAGGAGGAAGTAGGGAGGAGAGAGGGAGTGCTGAGAGAAGACAGGTATTAGTGGAGTAAGAGAGCAAGCTAGGAGGAGGAATGAGGGAGAGAGACGGGAGGGGGAGTAGCAGAAAGAGGGAGTAGAAGAAAAGAGAGGGAAGTATAGGGGAAGAAGGGGAGGTAAGGGATAGAGGAAGAGAGAGTGAAAAAGTCGCACAGGGAAGGAGGAGAGAGGAAAGAGAGTTGGAGTAGGGAGAGGAGTAGAGGGTAGTTTAGAGAAGAGTAGTGAGAAAGGAGTGGGAGTAGGGGAAAAGAGAGAGGGAGTAGAAGAAGAAAGAGATGGAGTAGCAGGAGCATTGCGAAGAGGAGGGTGAAGCTAAGAGGGAGGTAAGAGGGAAGTGACGATGTTGAGGGAGAAGGGGTAAGGTGGAGAGGGAAGGTGAATGAGGAAAGAGAGGCTAGGAGTAGAGAAAGAAGAGGCGAGTAGGGGAGAGAGGGAGTAAGAGAAAGAGAGGGAATAGAGGAAAGAAGTGGTTAGTGAGAAAGAGAGGGAGTAGAGGAAGAGAGCAAGGAGAGTACAGAAGAGAGTGGAAGGGAAGAGAGGGAGTAGAGGAAGAGGAGGGAGTAGAGAAAGGAGAGGGCAGTAGAAAAGAGAGAAGAGTAGGGAAGAGAGAGGAGTAGAAGAAAGGGGAGAAGGCGAGAGAAGAGAGGGAGTAGAGAAGAGAGGGAGAGAATGAGGAGGAAGAGTAGCGATAAAAGAGAGGGAGTAAGAGAGAGAGAGGGCATAGTAGAGGAAGAAGCGGGAGTAGATGAAGAGAGCGGAAGTAACGAAAGAGAGGAGAGTAGGAGGAAGAGGGAGTAGGATGGAAGAGAGGGAGGTAGGGAGAGAGGAGTAGCAGAGCAATAGAGAAAGAGAGGGGATAGGGAAGAGAGGCGAAGTTAGAGGAAGAAGGGAGAGTAGGGGAAGAGAGGAGTAGAGAAGAGAGGGAGAGTAGAGAAAGAAGGGATAGGGAAGGAGAGGAGTAGGGGGAGAGAGGGAGTAGAGGAAGCAGGTGCGCAGTAGAGAAAAGAGGAGTAGAGGGAAGGAGAGGGAAGTAGGGAGGGAACGAGAAGATGGGAGAACGGACAGGACAGGCGGAGAGAAAGATTGCAAACATTTTATTTCTTTTGAGAAAAGTCCTAATTCTTTCCAGGTATTAGGATGTGCAGCTTTATAGTCATGAATCTTAAGGGTAATTGTGTGTGCGTGGGTGGCAGCCCTGACCTTGGCTTGTCCGGCTCTGTGCTGTTCGTCATACATACCACAGACTGTGTGGTCGATGTTGTGGTGTGTGTGTGTGTGTGCGGTCTGTGTGATCGGACGGAATAAACAGCCAAAAGCTGTACTGAAGGAATCACCCATATGAAGCTGAACAAACAACTGGCAGTTACTGACTCCACTTTACTCCATTTCAAGGCACATTATTGAGAGTTTCCCCCCATCTGATTCGGCACTGTGACTGTTACTGACAGACTCCTTCTAGGAATCTGCCGTTGGTTAGAACAGTACTTCTTCTGCCTTGGTTAGAACAGAACTTCTCCCTCTCTCCCCCTACTCCCTCTCCCCCTACTCCCTCTCTTCCTCTACTCCCTCTCTTCCTGTTCCGTAGGATACTCGGATACTGCTGTTTCACACTGATGGGAGGAC
Organism: Salvelinus sp. IW2-2015; assembly: GCF_002910315.2. NCBI lineage: Eukaryota > Metazoa > Chordata > Actinopteri > Salmoniformes > Salmonidae > Salvelinus > Salvelinus sp. IW2-2015. The sequence goes on from NC_036863.1 coordinate 1,499,668, forward strand.
TAGGGTATGGAGAAAACCACCAGTACATGCATCCATTATGCCGTGTGTCAACATCGCAGGCTGGTGTTGGTGGTGTGATGGTGTGGGCTGTGTTTTCATGGGTCTCTTGATAAAAGTGGAGCAAAATTTGAATGCCACAGGATTCTGAACATAATTGCCTATCAGGTGMATCCCTTCGTGGCAGCTGTGTATCCATCAACATTTTTTWTTTTTTTTTGCAGGATAATGCCACATGCCACAAGGGTAGGATTGTCCAGGAATGGTTCCCATGAACATGACAAAAATATAAACGCATGAGCTGAAATAAAAGATCCCAGAAATGTTCCATACACACAAAACGTTTATTTATCTCAGATGGGGAGCACAAATTTGTTTACATCCCTGTTACTGAGCATTTCTCCTTTGYCAAAATAATCCATCCACCTGACAGGTGTGGCATATCAAGAAGCTTATTAAACAGCATGATCATTACACAGGTGCACTTTGTGCTGGGGACAATAAAAGGCCACACTAAAATGTGCAGTTTTGTCACAATGCCACAGATGTCTCAAGTTTTGAGGGAGCATGCATATATGGTATGCTGACTGCAGGAATGTCCACCAGAGCTGTTGACAGAGAATGTAATGTTAATTTCTCTACCATAAGCCGCCTCCAACGTTGTTTTAGAGAATTTGGCAGTACGTCCAACTGGCCTCACAGCCGCAGACCATGTGTAACCACACCAGTCCAGGATGTCCACATCCGGCTTCTTCACCTGCAGGATCATCTGAGGCCAGCCACCCGGACAGCTGATGAACCCGAGGAGTATTTCTGTCTGTAATAAATCCCTTTTGTGGGGAAAAACACATTCTGATTGGCTGGGCCTGGCTCCTAAGTGGGTGGGCCTATGCCCTCCCTGTAATGGGTGCGTGTTGGTGGCAGGTATGAACAGAGTTGTTTAATCAGTGCTTCACAAAACTCCAAAACCAAAATTACAAAATAATAAAAAGTGGGTACAAAACCCGTCGCGCACCAACAAATCAAATCAAATCAAATGTATTTATATAGTCCTTCGTACATCAGCTGATATCTCAAAGTGCTGTACAGAAACCCAGCCTAAAACCCCAAACAGCAAGCAATGCAGGTGTAGAAGCACGGTGGC